>NW_027070257.1:0-22929 GCF_002906115.3 Quercus suber
TGTGGGAAGGGGTGTTAAGTTAGGAATGTGTAATGGTTCTTGAACCCATGGTCTCATCCTTGACGTCTTTACAAGGGGAGAAGGTGCCCTTGAGCTAGAACTCATTTGAGACTTCAAATGAGTTTTGTGCAGTTCATAACTTGGTTTTTAAAAAAAAAAAAAAAAAAACTAACAGCTATGTTTACACGAATCTATTTATCAAATACTATAAATAAATGTGCCAACTATATCAAGTTCAATCTCATGATTTACCCTATGAAGCACGGGTACGGATACAGTACAATATGGGATATAACTATATGAAAATTCTGGAAAAATTATGATACGATACAGTAGGGTTACATGAATTAATTACTTATTAAATATATTTTTATTTATACTTTTTATATATTGTTAAGCATTCATTTTTCATATATTATTAAGTATATATCAATTTAAAAGTAATAATGAAAAATAAAGTGATTCCATGGCCATTAAATGATGTCTAGAATACAAACCAAGATCCAAAAGAGTAAATAGATAAGTGTTCCACATTAAAACCAATATATAGAAAATATAAATAAAAATCCATACAAGTTAGGGCTATCTCAGGGGGTTGGGTTGCAACTGTATCCGAGCAGTATCACGGGCATATCCTAGACGCATCGTCACTTTTTATCAAAAAATAAAAGGCTAGGACATGCATGCAGAGGTATCCTAAAGGAATTTGGTACGATACATATCGAATACGGGTACCTAAGAAAAAATGGAGTATCCATGCTTCCTAGGATTTACCATAGTTTTTACATGTAATAACTTCCTAGGTTGTATTTCAAAATTGGAAGAAACTACTATTGGGCCCGTTTGGTCATATTTTTCAGTTTTTGAAAATGGAGGTTTTTTTTACATGTACTTAGAAAAAAGTGAAGTTTAAAAAAAGTTGTACAGTTTGAAACTGCATCAAACAACAGTATGTGTAATCTCCTGGAAATCGTTAAAAATTTTAAATTGCAAGTCTCTTTCATTTAACAGAAACCAAAACATCTGACTACCACCCTCAACAATTCAAAGCTAGTTTTCTTGCACAAGCCACTTTATATCTTATCGTAATTCATCACATATTACATTAAATTCATTCTCAATATTTTACGAATAATTATTATTTGATTATACTAGGCTAATAAAAAATGTGGAGCTAACAGCCCAATTACAATTAAAGGAAACAGTAGTTAGTAAATTTTAGGTCAGTGGCATAAATTTTCTCCGATTTTTTTGATCAGTCAATTGCATTCAGTAACAACCATAGCACAAAAGGTTTGTAATCAATAACTTATATCAGAGAGATACTGGCATAAGGTAAAATCTCCAACAAAATATGTAAGGAAAGTGAACATACCCTTCAATGCCAGGTTGTGCTGGGTAGTACACATTTTGCAGGCCTAATCTTTTCGCAGCCAAAGCAGTTGTCTCACCAATACAGGCAACTGAATTGTTCCACCACTTTGCATCTGAAATAAGTTTGATCCAGGCACTGTTGCAATGGAGATTTATGAACTAAGTACATGGACTAAAACTTCCTTATCAAAAACCCCCTGGTCAATCTAGGTAGCCCAAAGAACAAAAAGAAATATAGGTGTTTTATTGACCCTCATCATAAGGGGTGTAACCATAAAGTTGACTTAAACTGCGTATAGGCAGTATATGAAATGGTCAAGTACATGTGACTCCACTCTGTAACTCTGGGGAAACTAACTAAATGTTGCATAAAAATAAAAGCACCAATTACACACCGAACTGCAGAAGGCGAGGCAGCTGCAACAACAGGAGTAGAAAGTGCCTGCTGTAAAAGCATTTGGTCAACATCATGGACTGGCACCTGGAAGAAATCATTTCAAATCAGAGGCTTATTTACACAATTAACACAATTGGCTTATTATAAATCACCAGCTTGAATTTTTTTATTTTTTTTGGATAAGTATAAATCACCAACTTGAATTAGTACCCATGTACATAAACAGAAACTTATAATAGATTACGCTTCCACATATCACAAGAAAAGAATAAGGCAGTTATTTTAGAGGCCGGAGAAACACCCACTTCTTTGAAGATTCTAGAATCAAGATTGACCACAGACAACCAATTAATTCATTTTTACTGCAACATTGTCACTCTTGAGTTGGGAGAAATGTTAAATAACTCTTTAAATTATAGGGCACTAAAATCCATTGATTCAAGGGATCTATGACTTCCCAAAAAACCACAAGAAGAAAACCACAGCTGGTAAACATGATGTCATTGTAAATAAAGGAATTCACAACAATTGTGAAGTTTCCACAGGGAAAAGGAGCGAAATATTTATAGCCTAATTTTATTTAACCAGCTCAGAACTCATAAATTCAGGCCTGTCAACAGAATCCCCAGAAAGAGGGGAACCTTCCAATTCTTTGTGATGGTGAGGTGTGAACATGAGGCATGTGATCAAATTAAAGGTTGAATCTAAGAGAACATCACAATGAATGATTATCCATAAAAAAATCCCACTGAGATGGATAAGCAGATATCAGAAGCAAAAATGAACTCCAATCAGCAAAGTTTAATATGACAAGTGCATGTCAGAAAATCAACAAAATATATAGGCACCACAATGAAAAATCCTTGGAAGCAAATTTGGCAGATTAGAATTTGCAGTGAACATACATTCTAAGAATTACATAAAAATTAAAAATTGATCAAGGGACAGTCCTTAATAGGAAATTAACAGCATTAAGCTCATAATAAGACGCATGTCAGTAATCTTATGATTCATATTAAATGTCAAGAAAAGTTCTCTTTTTGTTTTTAGTAAGCAATATGTCAATAAAAGTTTCAATGTATGCATAGAGCAAATCAAATGTGGCATTACGTTCGTTATACAAGAAACCCACAACCATACCAGCAATACTAAATACTTTACCGTCGTATATGTATTTAGCCTTGTGACCTCAAATCCACGATTAGACAATCCTTCCTCTGTAACACATACACCATAATTATTGTTTAAGATTTCGCACAACCTTCTTTAAATATAAAAACAAAGAAAATCAACTAAAAAGTATGATACTAACTGCTAAATTATAAAACATTGAGACTATAAACTATTAAGCTTGGGCTACCCCTCACCACACAGAAGTAATTTGTAACTGCCCCGTACCATAGGAAGGTAATTTGTAATTTACCCACAAAGAAATACATCATTATCATAGCAGTATTGTTAAATGCGGATTAAAACTCAAAGCACAAAGCCTCAAGATCTAAGCACTTTGCTTGGTCAAAGTGAAGCTCATTTAATGAAGTGTCCCCAAAATCCCTCTTATCAAATTCCTTAAAAAAATTTATGTCTTGATAGGAGTATTCTGCAGGTTTTGAAACTGCTAGTTAATTTTGGTTTCCTATTTCTGTGTATTGTTAATTAAAAAAATCCACAGCTGGCCACTTTTTAAAGTGGTTATTATAAGCCAACTCTGGCTACTAGTTTGAATCAACAACTGCATGATCACATACTACTTCTCATCTACCCTAAAACTTTACTTGTTTTAGTGCACCAAGCCAATCAGACTGATTTTGCAATGCACAACACCATTCTCATTCTCATAAAATATCAAAAAAATAACATTCTCAGTAATGAAAAGGCCAAAAGAAACATATAACAAGAAGCATATCACATACCAATCTCACTGCTAGCTTTTGCAGAAGCAGGATATAGGACTCTGCATTTTTGCCCATTCTTTGGAAGCTCAGAAGCTAGAACCTTACCTGTCGCTGGAGTGAGACAATTCACAAAAATTTCACATTATGGTGCTTAACCGAACCAAATAATAGTAATTTTTCAGAAGAATGGATTATCCATTGAACAAAATACTATAAACAATAAACCATGGTAGCAATGAATGATACATACTCAAAAGAAACGCACCAAATTGCTCCAAAACAAACAATATATATACACACACACACACGTATGCATATAAGTATCTGTGCATGTATGCATGTCTGTGTTCGCATGTATAAATGGAGTCAATAATCAACCCTAAATGCAGGAAAGCAAACCCAACTAAATGTCTCCTCAATATAATAAACTAAATTTCTGCAATCCAGAAATCTAACATTCTCATCAACACAAGACTGTTCTAACATATTCACTCAATTTTTTAGCTTTTAGCAAAGCAACTAAAAAAATGTTGGATTGTCAAGAGTCTAATTCATGCTGATTATCAAGATTCATGTATGATAATACCCCCAGTGCTCATCGTATAGATTATCATGTGTTCCCAATAACAGGTAGCAAAATGCAAGTTTAAATCTAAGTGCAAGCCTGCACATAAATACATTAATGAGTACCTTTAGAGGGAGCAAAGGCAACGCTGAGTGATTGCTTTGAGGACTGCATTACTTCCTCAAAAACGCTCGCCGTACCAGCTCCCACAACACCTACCTTAACATTTGGTGTCCCAGCAGCCCTAAGGTTTTAAATAGAGGTCAAGTTTACCATTTTCGCCAAGTATGAAAAGAAGAAAAGAAAAGGAAACCAGTATTTAATTTAAGATCTCTTTAAGGCACCATATCTTATGATATGCTGAATTGCATCCAGCATCCTAGGGAATAAACAATTTTCCACACAGCCTAAGCATTATGTCAAAAAGCCAATCAATTCATAACAAGGTATAGAACATTTCAGTTGAAAAATATAATATACATATCCTAAAATGAAGGTTGAGATGCAGCCCAAGAAGACAGGAAACACCATTGAAGCACGAACAAAAATTCAGGTCACATCTTCTAGAAAATTTGCAGAAAAAAAAAATACTTTTACTAAGTAGGCCAGAGTATAGTTAACAAGTTCTAAACCTTACTTCCATGCCTCCAAAAAGACTGAACCCGCCTCAGGGGAAGTTATGACTATCCAGTCAAATGTAGTGTCTGCTGCCATAAACAGAAAAGAAGAAAAAATGTGAAAAATAAATCTCATTTGTAACATGTCAGGCAAGCACCACTAACCAATCATTCTTGAATGACATAAAATATATGCAATTAGGCGTCATACTGGGTAGGGGCAAGAACTTTAAGAGGCATGAGAATAACTAGTTGTAAAAAGCCACACAACTGTCAAAAATCATAATAAAAGAAAACTAGAAAACAAAAATAAAAAGCAAGTTCAATTTCAGGCAAAGAATAAATAAGTCATAACTAAGGTAATCGGGACCCTGGACATACACCAGATCCAAGACCTATCCTAACTATATCTCTTTAAAGATTCATCTCATATTTATCAGTCCAAATTAATCCAGGCTTGCCAACCCATAGCCTGGCATATAATCCGCACAAACACAGCATTCCAACTGACAAGGAATATGTCATGTGGTTTGATTCTAGCTACTCATACATGCTGCCACATTAGAGATAACCTAACCGTGATCAGTGGTAGAATGACATCATTGGCACTTGCATTAAAGAAAGTGGGTCCATACCACCAACAAACTAAAACACAGAGCTTGTGATCTTACCATTTAATACAGAAGAAAGCCTATCTAGATCAGGTCCCTGTGTATGCTGAATGAGGGGAAGCTCCAGACAGTTGATCCCATGTTTGGCCTGTACTCAACATTAGAAATTTCATCTTAATTCCAAACTGTATTTGACCACCCATTCAAAAAGAATCCCACTGTAATATATTTTTTTGGTGGTGGACAGACAGCTTTGTGTCCACTGGACACAGCTGAGTAACCACGATGCACAAAAAAATAATAATAATAAATAGATGTAATATTTTGCAAAGAACACAGCAAACACAATATGCGAGTAAAACTAACAACGGTGCAGCACCATACTGGTTTTAATAAAATTAACAGTAGTGCAAAATATTTATTACCATATAGCTGAAACTATGTTATGGATAAAAAAAAGGAATAGCTTTTAGTAATTGAAAGAAAAGATTTGCATGCAGTGACGGTGGATATAGTGAACATTGTAGAGAAATGGCATTGAAAGAAGTGGCAAGGGAGATAAAACTAAACAGGTTGTAAATTGCAATGGTTGTGAATAGGTGGCAGCGATGGATGCACAAAATCAGTGGTTGCAAATGTGTGGCAGCAACAGATAAAAAAATTAGCTGCAGAAGCAATAGTTGTGGTCTCAATGAAACCATATATAGGTGATAAACTGCAGCATGTGCCATTCTTTTGTGCTAAAGCAAGAGAAGTTTAGATGCAAGATCAAGAAAATCGGGTTTTTCCTTTTTTTTTGCTTGTTTTTGAGGCAGAAAATGGGGGGTGTTGTTGCATTCATAATAGAGTGAATGAATTTTTCCTTTTTTCGGGCTTGGGATCGGTTGTGAACAAAAACAAAATATATGACACTATGCACAAACACAAGGAATTTCAAATTACTTCATTATTGACAAATTGTGAAATCATCATCCATTTGAATAGACGCATCATCAAACTATTGAAAATAATAATTCTTTTTTTTTTTAAATGCTTCATGATAGTCTAGTTTTATGCAAATCATATCCAATCTACTTACCAGCCACTTCATTTTACAAAACCAATGGCAAAAACACAAATAATTTAATATGTTTATTTTTGTATAATTGGAACTATGACAAAAACAACTAGTATCACCATGTGTAAACACTTAACACCATTTTTTTTCTACATCCTACACCAAAGAGAAAATAAAAGAACATATTTTCTCTTCAAACTATTTATTTATATATAAAAAATTTCAGCCTACACACAAATTTCTTTTTCTTGTAGAAAGTGAACCAAATGTAGCTTTCTAATACTGTTCAAAATGATTAGATTTTGGCTTTTTTGGAATGTAACATCAGTCTACTCTCAATGGTACATGCAGATAATGCACAAGCCGTAGAAATATTTACTATTAAATCAAACACCAAATCCTCATGCCAAACTCAACTACAACAAAGAAATTCAAATAAATTGAAGATACAACAAAGTGAATGAAACTAAAACTAGCATATTAAAGAAAAAGCTACAGAAGCACCAAAATAATGCGTTCTGAAACCCTAGAAATCCAACCGGAATGCAACAAAAAAAAAATCTCAAGAAGATAACAGTGGCGGAGAGAGAGAGAGAGTGAGGAATGACATACCAGAGCTTTGATGAGCTTGCCATTCTTTCCACGCTCTCTGGTCACCACGACCTTCGCCTTCGAATTTGGAGTAGAAGCTGACAAAGACGATGCAGCTTCGAATCTAAGCGTAGAGAGAAAGATTCTTCGTCGTTGTGAACAATGCGAAGAAGAAGAAGAAGAAGCAGCAGCAGAAGTTGAAGGAGGAGGAGAGAGAGAGAGCGAGGAAAGAGAAACTTGATGAGCCATTTGGAAACGTGTTGCGCACAGAAGATCCGTTCTGAGACAGCTGTTGCCAAATTAAATACAACCGACCTCTATTGATTTAAATTAAATTAATTATTCCTCTCGTCCCAAAATATCTCCCAAAAGACACTGATTAAAATTAGGAGTATTAAACAAAGACGACTTAAGCTTAACCAACTTTAATTAGTCAAGTCTTTTCCTTTCTTTTTTTGAGAATCAACTTTAATTAATCAAGGAGGTACTCCGGTGGAAGCCGCTCGAAGCCACGTGGCTATTAACTATTGGTTGGATGGTGAAGCCCCCATTAGTAGTAATAATTAGTGCGTTAATTTCACTGTAAAGTAGCTCTGTGCCTTTTCTTCCAACACTGGCCACGTAGATTTGTGGGTTTGTTAGTGAGGGCGTGGGATCTATGGTGATTAAACGGACTATTTTATGATGACCGTCCGATTGAGAATGGGGACGAGAAAAAGCGATACTGTTGTAATTGGTTTTTGTGCGCCACATGCACCGACAAGGAGATAAGTTGGATTTGCTCTTAAAAAATAACAAGTTGGATTCTTGGGGGACCATGTCCCTGGATTACATCATGGATGACATAGTTAGTCCCTTAATTATAATAGAGAAAAATGCGCAATATTAGAGCATCCACACTAACTCATGTATACTCTTCTAAAATACAAAAAATGTTCAATTTTACACATTTTAACTCAAAATCCTCCACATCAGTCTTTGTAAAAATATTTAAATATACATGAGGTCTTGCAAAATGAACAGTAACCGTGCATATATACACAAATACTGTTCATCGTGTAAACGATTTTTTAATTCTTTTTTCTATCTCCTTTGTCAAACTCCTTTTCTTCGCCAACAGTTAGCGCGCCAGAATAACCACCCAACTACCAAACCCAGCGCCACCACCAAACACCGCAACTTAGCACAGAAAATTAACCCAAAATCAACAGAAAATTAATCCAAAATCAACGGAAAAGTAATTAGAAAATCCAACTTAAAATCAAGACAAACCCACTGAAAACCCAACTCAAAATTAATCAAAACTCACCGGTAAACCCAACCCAAAAACAGTCCAACCCCACCAGAAAACCCAGCCCAAACCAGACTCAACGAAGCCAAATCTGCTACCGCCCGATGGTCTTCCATTGCTGCCGCCGGATCTTCCATTGAAGTCATCGGTTGGGGGTGGGAGGCGAAAGGTTGTCGGTTGGGGGTGGGAGGCGAAGGGTCGATGGTGGAGGAAGAGAGGGAGGGGCGAATCGGCGAAGGGCTGAGGCGACGAGCTGGATCGGCGGAGAGCTAGATCAGTAGCGACGGCGGGCTGGGTGAGGCGGCTGTAACGAAGAGAGTGAGGGAAAGAGAGGAACATGTCTGATGTTGTGGGTGTTTATGAGAGAGAATGGGTGTTTATGAGAGAGAAAGAGCTGATGTTGTGGCCTGTGGGTGTTTATGAGGGAGAATGGGAATTAATAAATAATAATAATAAAATAATAAATAATATTATTTAATTAGAGTAGATGTGTAAAATAAATTAACTGATGTGGGTGTTTTGAAAATGTGGTAGTGTAAAATTGAAAATGTAGGTTTTTAGTGTAAAATAGATGGAAATTTTTAGACGAACTGATGTGGTTGCTCTTAGTGCCACAATTTGTGTCACAACTCATTCATGTGGCGAGTTGTGGTTGGTAGGGATGCCTCTCTACTAACCACAACTCGCTCACACCCCTCTTCACCAACCACAACTCGCCAGATGAGCGAGTTGTGGTACAAGTTGTGCCACAAGTTGTGGCACTAGCTTAATTCGAGAAAAATTAAGGATGCTCTAATGGATTGGTTTAAGATATGTTTTTAACCACTGCATACTCTTGGCGTGATGATCACTCTACAAATATAAGCAGAGACGAAGCTAAAAATTCTATTGAGGGGATGCATGTATGAACCAAATTTTTTTAAATGAAAATCTAAACTACCATTTATTTGGTATTAACAAAATATCAACAAATGAAAATACATAAAAGAGTTGTTTCTTAATATATTGTAATACAAAGTAAATAGTATTGGCGTAAATTTACATAATTGTTGTAGTAATTTTGCAAATTTACACATTTTTAACTTGTATCTTCCTTCATCATTGGAATACGTAAAGAAATAATAAATAAAAAACGTTTTGCAAAATGAATAGTATTAGTGTAAATTTACACAGTTATTATAGTAACTTTATAAATTTACTTTTAACTTGACTAATGTGAGAGATTTTGGTGATTTTGAGACTTGACATTGCTAACCATGTCCCATTACCAATTCAACTTGTACGGTTGTTGGCCCATCATTGGAGGGCCCATGGGCCGTAGGTCGGATAATAGTTCCCTAGTAGGCCCAACCCATAATGCTCGGTGGATTGGGTTGTGGACTATTTAGTCCTCGGGGTCTGACGTTGCTCGGGGCCCACTCTAGGGCATCTCGGTAATGCCTTGGGGAATATCACCGCCGAGCAACATCCGACGTCAGTTGCAAGTCCTAAAAACTGACACACCTATTTCTAAAGTGGGGCCCTTTTTGTTAGGGAATAATCCTAAAGGGCTTCACCTACTCGAAAAATCCTCAAAGGCAATCATTACTAGCCCACTAAGGAAGGCTATAAATAAGAAGAGAATAAGAGAGGAAGGGGTTAGACAATGGAAGGTAAAGAACCAGAGAGTTAGAGAGGGAGAGAGAGAAACCGAGAGCAAACCACCTCGGGAAGAAGGTGGGTAATTGTATACTAGGTATAGACTTTCGTCTTACGAGCTTCCCATTGTAGGACATCCATACACCCACTACAACAAGTAAATTGTGAGCTCAACAAAAGAGTTAGCCCATTAACCAAAGTACGGGCGCGCACAATTGGCGCCGTTTGTGGTGATCTCCTACTTTGCTGTAGTTCCAGGCAAAATTAGCTACCTTTGAGCATGGTCGACCAGTGTTCGACAAGTTTTGCGAATAGCTGGTCCGGAGGTTCATCTCAAGGCTCGAGTTGGCAAAAGAGGAGGTAAAAAAAGGATTAGGACTACAAGTACAAAGAGCACGAGGAGTGGCCGAACTCGAGAGAAGGATCCTCACAATTGTATCGATCAGTGTCCTACATTCTCGAGCATGAGCAATATGATAGAAGGGATCAAGAATTAGAGCGCTTGTGTAAACAAGTCAGAGATTTGGAACTAGAAGTGCAGGGTAGGTGTCAGAGAAGGAATCGTGGTGAATCCCCCAAAGATTCTGGCAACACCGAGAAGAGTCAAGGGGAGTTTTACCACCAAAGTGATTCCCACCGATCAAGGGTGAGATCTTATGAGTTTGCTGATTAATTGTCGAATTCCCCCAACCGACAAGGGCATCACAGTGCGGCGATGGATGCAATGAGTTGGGCTTTATAAAGAGCGGCTCAGTCACCATTTTCTTACGAGATTGAGTGTGCTTAAATGCCAAGGTGTTTTAATTGACCACCATTCATTTCATATGATGGTAAGGTTGACCCCGTTGAACACATCAGCCATTACATCCAAATGATGTCATTGTATAGTCAGAATGACGCACTTATGTGCAAGGTATTTCCTTCTAGTCTCAAACCTACGGCTTTGAGATGATTTAATGGGTTAAGAAAGGGGTCAATTCATAATTTCGGTGAGTTAATTCAGGAGTTCAGGGATCGATTTATGACTTGTAGTCGAGTGCCCCAACCTGTTGACGCATTACTATACATGAAAATGGGGGCTAGAGAAACTCTTCTGAGTTATGCCAACAAATATTGGGAATTGTATAACGAAATTGGGAGAGACAATGAGAAGGTGGCCGCCAGCACCTTTAAATTGGGACTTCCATAAGATTCAGAGCTAAGAGATTCGCTGACCATGAGGCCCCCCGAGAGTATGCATCAGCTAATAAGGCAAATTGAAGAATATAAAAGGCTGGAGGATGATTGGCAGTATGCAAAGGATCCACGACCTAGGGGCTTTCAACCGAGGCCAAGGAGGGAAGTGAGAATTCAAGAGCCTAACATTCAAACCGGGGAGATCAACATGGCATTTAAAAAGCCCTTTCATAAGATTTTGGAGCCGATTAAGAACGAATCATACTTCTAGTGGCCGAGCAAGATAGGAGGTGACCTTGCAAGAAAGAATTAGAACTTGTATTGCACATACCATCTAGAAGAGGGACACAGTACCGAATAGTGCAAGGTATTTAAGGATCATTTGGAGCAATTAGTGAAATTCGGGCATTTGAAGGAGTTTGTGGTGGCGCCCGAGGGCAACGCTATGAGGCAGGCATCGAGAAAATAAGGGAACACGCTCCCACCACCGTTGGGGGTTATCGAAGTTATATATGCGGCTTCAATTGGTACAAATTTAAGCTAACACAAGGGAATTTTGAGTGTGGTTTCGGTGGAGAATCCCGAGGGCGACACTCAGCCCAGGAAGAAACCAAGGTTGAATTAGGGGCTAAATGGGTTTAGAGATGAGGATTTGGAAGGGACGACCCAGCTGCACGACGACGCTCTCATAGTCACTGAAAGAATTGGTGGCTTTATAGTGAAGAGAGTGTCAGTAGATCAAGGAAGTAGGGTCGAAGTGATGTACCTCAACCTATACAAGGGGTTAGGGTTAAAAACAGAGAACTTATCTAAATATAACACCCCCTTAATAGGATTTGATGGTAGGATGTTGATCCCTGAGGGATAAATCTCCTTGCTCGTTAATACTAAAGGAAAAGAGGTAATGGTAAACTTCATTATGGTGAATTCCTTCTCCCCGTACATTACGATTCTCGGTCGACCCTGGATCCACGCTATGGGAGCTATACCATCTACCTTGCATGTGAAGGTGAAGTTCTATACCGAACAGGGGATTGCTGTGGTAAGAGGAGATCAACAGATGGCAAGGTAATGTTTGGTAACGGTTGTCAATCGGGAGATTAAGCAGAAAGAGTCAGCCAAGCAGGACCTATCATAGCAATTATAGTAGCCCGCAGAAGGTAGAAAGGCTGACAATGCCGAGGATATGGTTAAGGTAAGTATACTTCCATATGAGAATAGAAATTTCCAAATAGGTGCAAGCATGAGGCAGGAAGATCGGATAGCTCTATTGCTAAACTTGGTTCAGAATTTGGATATTTTTGTCTAGAACCCATACGATGTCCCCGAGGTCGACCCAGAATTCATTATTCATAAGTTAAATGTGGACCCATCATTTCCCCCTAAGAAACAGAAGCCGAGAAGGTCGGCTAAGCAACATGTTGAAGCCGTGAAAGAAGAGGTAGAAAAACTAAAGCAAGCTGGGGCAATTCAGGAGGTCTTTTTCCTGAAATGGTTGTCGAACACCGTGGTGATCAAGAAGAAGAATGGCAAGTGGCGGGTTTGTGTAGACTTTACCGATCTTTATCGAGCATGCCCTAAGGATCCCTTTCCTGTCCCTAAAATTGATCAGTTGGTAGATGCAACGTGTGGACACTCAAGGATGAGCTTTTTGGATGTTTTTCAAGGCTATCATCAGATTGCGCTAACAGCCAAGGATTAGAAGAAGACATCCTTCATAACTCCTGAGGCCAATTACCACTACACGGTGATGCCCTTTGGCCTTAAGAATGCGGGGGATACTTATCAAAGGATGATAACAAGGATGTTCAGAGATAAGATCGGGAGTGCAGTGGAAGTGTATATAGACGACATGGTTATAAAGAGTCGAGAAAACCGAAGACACATAGAAGACCTGATGGATGTATTTAAAATACTCGGACAGCACAAGCTACGTCTCAACACTAACAAATGTGCCTTCGGTTTGAGGATCGGAAAGTTTCTAAGGTATATGATTACGCACCGAGGAATAGAAGTGAACCCCGACCATATAAGCGCTATTGAGCAACTCAAGCCACCAAGCAACCCAACAGACGTACAAAAGCTGACAGGGATGATAGCTTCATTAAACCGTTTCATGTCGAAATCGGCGAACGAATGCCCACCCTTTTATCAGTTGCTGAAGAAATGGAAAGGGTTCCAATGGACGGAGGAATGTGAGGAGGCCTTCCAGAACCTAAAAAAGTATTTGGTCAACCTACTGATATTGTCTTGCCCACATCCAGGGGAGGATTTATATATGTATCTTGCAGTGTCCAAGCATGCTGTGAGTGCCGTATTGCTGAAGAATCAAGAGGGAGCACAGAGTCTGATCTATTATATCAGTAAAACACTGGTCGATATAGAAACCAGGTATTTGCCTTTGGAGAAACTCGCATTGGGGTTGGGCAATGCCAGCAGGAAGTTGCCTCACTATTTCCAAGCACATATGTGTACGTATTAACCGAATATCCCCTACATTCTCTACTTAAAAGATCTGACTTTACAGGAAGGATAGCGAAATGGGGTACTAGACTCAGGTCATTCGATATCCAATACAAGCCCAGAAGCTTGGTTAAGGGACAGGTGCTCTCCAATTTCATCACAGAATTCACTCCCATTGAAGGGGGCCTTGGTGGGATCTATAATGTTGTTACCCAACCGAGGAAGGTGTTCGTTAACGGCACATCCAATGCTCGAGGGGCGAGAATTGGCATCGTAATCATGTCACCAGAGGGAGTAAAGCTAGAACAATCTTTAAGGTTAGGTTTCTGAACATTGAATAATGAAATCGAGTATGAGGCACTTTTCGCAGGACTTAAAGCCGCACAGAAGCTAAAGGGGTTGATTTAGAGATCTATTCGGATTCTCAGCTAGTGGTGAGTCAAGTTAATGAAAGTTTTGAAGCCAAGGATTCCCGAATGGTCGAATATTTAAGGTTGGTAGGTCAGACGATGAGTAAGTTTCAAAAGGCAAAGGTAATCCAAATCACCCAAGGACAGAATAGGCATGCTGACTCATTAGCAACATTGGCCTCATCCTTAGATAGGGAAATTCCTCGGTCGATTATGATAGAGGTAGTATGCGAGCCTAGCATTGATCCTCAAATGGAGGTATCGGTAGTTAAGGCATTCAGATCAAGTTGGATGGACCCGGTCATAGAATTTCTAGCTGAAGATCGGCTACCGAGTGAAAGTAAAGAAGCTAAAAGGGTACGTAGAGTTGCTTCACTATTTTGGTTGTCTCAAGACCAGAGGTTGTACAAAAGATCATTCAGGGGTCCCTATCTGTTATGCCTCTACCCCTCCAAAGTTAATGATCTTTTGACTGAATTACACGAGGGATTATGCGGCAGCCATGTTGGGGGCCATTCGCTGGCTTACCGAGCGATGACCTAGGGATTCTGTTGGCTGAGGATACAAAAGGACGCTGTTGAATATGTGAGAAGATATCAGCAATGCCAAAAACATGCCCCAGTCATACATCAACCAGGAGGGAATCTAAATCCAATTAGTAGTCTATGGCCCTTTGCGCAATGGGGACTAGACATCATTAGACCATTTCCCCGAGTAACTGGAAATAGAAGGTTTGTTCTGGTGGTTGTTAAATACTTTATCAAGTGGGTTGAGGCTGAAGCATTGGCAAGTATTCAGTATGTAGATGTCAAGAAGTTTGTATAGAAAAACATAGTGACGAGATTTGGAGTACCAGAATCTCTAGTATTGGATAACGAGTTGATGTTTGATAGTAAGGCATTCTGTAAGTATTGCAGTGATCTTGGGATTAAGAACATGTATTTGACCCTAGCGTATCCGCAAAGTAATGGCCAGGCTAAGGCGACAAACAAGGCAATCGTGAGTGAGTTGAAGAAGAGGTTGGAGAGCAAAGGGTAGGTGGACCGAGGAATTGCCAAATGTGCTATAGGCTTACTAAATGACGCCGCGAAGATCAACTAGCGAAACCCCTTATTCCCTAACCTATGGAGTCGAGGTAGTCATACTAGTAGAGATAAGCTTGTCCATTATGAGAGTCTCAGACTTTTCTCCAGTCGCCAATGATGAGTTAATGACGAAACAGCTGGATCTGCTAGAAGAACACCAAGAGATGGCAACTATTCGGTTGGTGAACTATCAACAAAAGATGGCTCAAAGGTATTATAAAGGGGTAAGATCGAGGGAATTTAGTGCTAGGGACTTGGTGCTGCATAGGGCATTGGGAAGTGCTAGGGAACTAAGCGCTGGGAAGCTGGCTTCGAACTGGGAAGAGTCATACAGAGTTACTGCAATTGCTGGAGTAGGGGCATACTACTTGGAAGATCTGGAAGAGAGACCACTTCCCCAACCATAGAATGTGCAGAACTTAAAAAGATATTACCATTGAATATGTTAAACATTTAAAAGTGATGTACTTAACTATCTTCATATTAATGGTACTGTATATTTGCAAAGTATGGTAAATGCTTTTTATTCAAAAAATTATATAAAAAGTTTCTAAGGATAGAAACTTAGCCCCAGCCTGACCCCAGTCACCGACTAGAAAGAAACCTTATTAACAATTTTCTAAAGATAGAAACATAATCTTGGCCTGACCCCAGTCACTGACTAGGTGGAAATCTTATGAAAAATTTTCTAATGACAGAAACCTAACCTCGGTTTGGCCCCGATCACTGAAGAGATGGAAACCTTATTAAAAAAATTTCTAAGGACAGAAGTCCAAGCTCAGCTCTCCCTAAAAAGCAAGAGTCGATGAATGGATTAAAAACTGAAGCCTCATTCTCGGTCTACCCTATTTCAAATCCAAATGGGTCTCGGGTGAAGACATATACAGTAAATACATAAGATTAGAATTGCTTTAAAGTATGAGAAATGTTTGCATGGTTCATCCGATGAGAGTTAGGATTGACAAAGGAATAATTATACAAAAAAAGAAAGGAAAGGTAAAGCAATTTGGATTAATTAAAAATAAATATATCCATTCCCATTGTATCTGTCAAAACCTTAAAAGAGTCAAACTTAATTTAAATATTTAAGCACCAAACCTCAATGATGAAAGGAAAAAAAAAAAAAAAAGGAAAAAAAAATATACGTAATAGTAAGTCTTAGGCTTCGGGGTTCAGAGCATGCTCAGGAGGATTGGGAGGTACGCCCGTGACCATCTGAGGATCGGGATTCGACAAGGTGGATTGTGGCATTTGACCTTCTGCGATAGTAGGATTGCTCAAAATGTTAAGTTCGATCACCTCGGTATGGGAATCAATTTCTCCGACTAACTCCCTCATACTAAGGCTATCTTCCTTTTCATTCTGAGTGGGATCTTAGACGAAAGAAAGTTGCAGGGGCTTAGGGTAAGGTATCTTATCAGGGTCTCTGAAAGGAGAGTCCTCGGGGAGACCTAGAGCATATACAGCAGCCATCCACCCCTCTCTAAACCCATAGTGCCAAGATTCAAGCATGATGGGCTCACTGGAGTTCTTTGCGTTAGCAAATCCCATATTGTAGAATTTGTCTTCACTTTGTGCCATGGCAACATTTAAATCGGCCTCCTCCTTATCCCTAGCTGAGATGACACTTTCAACTTGAACAAGCCTCACCTCAGCATCACAGGACCTCTTGGCTTCCGTAGCTCTCCTTTTGGCAGTTGCTAGTGCTGTGACTTGGTCCCACAGAGTGGCCTCAAATACCTCCTTGAGAGCCCTCTCCTTCTCAGCCTCTTCCACGGCGCCTTTGAGCTGTCCTTCCAACATGTGGGTCATTTGAGCAGCCTGACAAAACAATTGAAACAAAGGGAGAGAAAAGCCAAGTTAAAAGTAGAAATGGAAATAATATGTGAGTAAATAAAATGGCAGAAATTGAAGTTTACTGCAATAGTATGCCATTTTAGCTTAAGGGAGATAGCTTCATCACTGCCCTCGGCGAAGTATTGCATGTCGTCGGGCAACAAAAGTGCCTGCCTGAGGTTGTCAGCAATTCGACCACCCTACCCGCTAGCCCAGTTTCGAATGTAGGAGATCGTGGGAAAAAGGTGGTCACCCAACATGAAAACACTCTGCTAGCCAGGAGAAAGGGGTGCAGAGAAGGAAGCTATATTAGAGCCTACTAGCTCAGTGGGCCTTGGGTCAGAGGGTGTCTCCCGAATAACCAATGGTACAACAGTCGGGATTGGAGAGGGGCCTGATGGCGCATCAGTGGGGTGCTCGATAGATTCAGAAGTATCCTGTGGCCTTTTGCTTCCACGGGGAGCAAGAGGAAAAGGTTATTGTTGGGAGACCGACCGTACCCCTGGCAAATAATGGTCGGCAATCATTTTCTTCCAAACCACCATCTCAGTATCAGACTTATCGGACTCTGTCTCTTCAACAAGAATGGGATTAGCAACAGGAATGAAAACAGCTGCAGCCGGCTCCTCAACAAGGATGTGTTCAACTCGACCATGAAATACTCGATCCACTGAGCTATCCTTAACAAGAAGTAAGGACCCCTCTCTTATTTGTCGGGGACCGAGCCTTTGAGCCTCGCCGAGTGTCAATCCTCTCAGGAGAAAACAGCGAAGACAAACATCGAGGTAGGAAAGTAGCGGGCTACCAACAATGAGTGCTTGCCCGAGATCTTGATAGCTTGTGTATGAGGGGATACACTCAAGAATGAGGTGGGACGCCCTTAGCTGACCATCGTAGTGCACGAAGATCTCGGAGCACAACACAAAATTTAGGTCCCAAGAATGTACAACGTTGTTATCTGGCTTGAAAGACTTTGTTACTACATGGACAAAAGGGAGCATAACTATTTAAAAAGAGGGGGGAGGGGGGGAGAAAGAAGCAATGCCGAGCAATAACATCTCTCGCGCAAAAAAAAAAAAAAAAAAAAAGAGGGTACCGACCAATCTCCCGAGGTGAGGTTGAGTAGGTTAGTTTGCCGGCAAGCCAATTACCGTTGACCTTCACATACTCTCCAGCCGAATTCCTGTTGGAGTCGGGGAGACACGATATTAGTCGGACCATGTTGTCTCGGACTTTAAGGTAATAGCCCGACCTCTTATTACCACACATATTGTACAAAAATTGATGTCGTAGTGGTCGAGGCGTAGACCGTACAAATTGTTGAACCGACTCACACAACTCACCACTCTATAGAAATTATATGGAAGTTGGTTGGGGCAAAGGCCATAGAACCTAAGTGTCCTAAGTAATAAGGGACCCACTGGAAATCTAACCCCCCCCCCCTCTCCCTTTCTAAGATAGCCATTAAACGAAAAAACACTACATGAGGACATCTATCATTTTCTATACTGCCCTCGTGGTAGTATTCTATATCTATGTCTAGAGCGACATTAAATCTAGCTCTAAAGATGGCTAAAGCAACCTCAATCTTAAGAAGGTGTGCAAAACCCATCTTCTATATCAGGAAATATGGGGAGAACTTAAAAGACAAGATAGAAAGTAAGGAACTTACAGTAGGTACGCTAAGAAAGATGATCTCAGGGAGAAGGATGGTGCTCGAGAACTATGAATATTGAGAGAGAGGAGAAAAATAAGAAATGATCAGTGAAGGAGAAGGCTTCAATTTGTAGGGTGGTGAATCAAGGAGGCATTAAATGAGCTTTAGGCGGGGGCATTAATCCCTCTTTTTGCAACTGTTACATGTGTGGCCTCAGTATGCAAACCGTTAGGTAATGATGGCCATCTGATTTGACAGCCTGTTGCCTCGCATGTCAAAAACACAGGTTGTCTTGTTTGTAATTAATGAGTGACGATTAATATACCCAATAAGTGACTAGTGATTTAATAAGGATCCTTGATTCCATCCCCAAGACGTGGGAAGGAATCAAGAGGAGGCTATGGTATTGTAATCGGCCCATCATTGGAGGGCCATAGGTCGTAGGTCGAATAATAGTTCCCCAGCAAGCCCTACCCATGATGCTTGACGGATTGGGCCATGGACTATTTAGTCCTCAGGGTCTGACATTGCTCAAGGCCCACTCTGGGGTATCTCGATAATGCCTTGGGGGATATCGCCGCCGAGCAACATCCGGCATCTATTGTAAGTCCCAAAAACTGACACACCTGTTTCCAAAGTGGGGACCATTTTTGTCAAAAATAATCCTAAAGGGCTCCACCTGCATGAAAAATCCTTAAAAGAAATCATTACTGGCCCACTAAGGAAGGCTATAAATAGAAAAAGAATAGGAGAGGAAGGGGTTAGACAATGGAAGATAAAGAACCAGAGAGTTAGAGAGGGAGAGAAACCGAGAGCAAACCACCTCGAGAAGAAGGTAGGCAATTGTATACTAGCTATAGACTATCGTCTTAGATGCTTCCCATTGTAGGATATTAATACACCCACTACAAGAAGTAAATTGTGAGCCCAACAAAACAATTAGTCCATTAACCGAAGTACGGGTGCACACAAAACTATTTAATTTTACTTCTTATAAAGAAAAGTGTACTGAAACTTAACTACTACCAAAACACTCACTTTACTTTTTGCTCGTTAGAAAAGTTGGATAAAGTAAAATAGACTTTACAGAGACAAAAAAGAGTTCATAGAGAGTAAGAGAAGAAACATTGAAACAAATACTAGGCGGCCAATGGTAGATCAATCTAACAAGAGTTAACAAGAGTGATGAGGAGTAGCAGGTCTTCTATGGGCCTCTCTGGAGTGAAGTGGAGGTGTGGATGCAGTGATTCAATATCAATGATAACTATTAATTTAGAGGTTTAGTTTTAGAAATTAGAAATATTTCATAAAATAGTTTTTTTTTCAAGATTTTAATAGGACAGAAATTGTACCAGTGGTTAATTTCCTTTTTGTTGATATTTGGACAAAAAAATTTGTTGTTGTTGTCGTTGTTTAGACTATGTTAAGGGCCACTAATTATGTTTTTTTTGGGGTGGGGGGAGAATAATTTCTTAGGCCCAAACTTTGAAATCTTATGAAGATACATATAACTTTGACATTTTTCAAAAATCTAGGGGGCTACTGCCCCTCTAGTCCAAGAATAACCCCATCCCTGAATATAAGTGCTTGTGAAATGTAAGAGACAAGAGCTGGAGTTCACGTCCCTATAAATGAACTTCACACACATATATACTTAGATTATGATAAAATATAATTTCTATGTTATATATATATATATATATACACTTTTTATGAAAAATGAAAAAAGTGATTAATTGTTTTAACTATTTTTTATATTTTTCATAAAAGTAGTGTCAAAACTTTCATAAAATAGTTTATTAACAATTGACCTAAAACATTCGTTTTAAGGATCCATTATAGTAATATAAATATATAATACCGATTCCAATATGAGGAAAGTTAATAACGGGTGCTCTAAGAGTATTGATTTATGNAATACCACTAATTATGTTTTTTTTTTTTGGGTGGGGGGGGGGGGGATGGGGGGAGAATAATTTCTTAGGCCCAAACTTTGAAATCTTAAGAAGATACATATAACTTTGACATTTTTCAAAAATCTAGGGGGGCTACTGCCCCTCTAGTCCAAGAATAACCCCATTCCTGAATATAAGTGCTTGTGAAGTGTAGGAGACAAAAGCTGGAGTTCACGTCTCCATAAATCAGCTTTACACACATATATACTTAGATTATGATAGAATATAATTTCTATGTTATATATATATATATATATATACACTTTTTATAGAAAATGAAAAAAGTAATTAATTTTTTTAACCATTTTTTATATTTTTCATAAAAGTAGTGTCAAAACTTTCATAAAATAATTTATTAACAATTGACCTAAAGCATTCGTTTTAAGGATCCATTATAGTAATATAAATATATAATACCCATTCCAATATGAGAAAAGTTAATAACGGATGCTCTAAGAGTATTGATTTATGAACTATTTTTAAAAAAAATTAAAGAAATAATAATAATAATAATAATAATTAAAATTTTGACAAATTTTGATAGTTATCATAAAAGTGATATTAAAACTTTTCTAAAATAATCTATTAACAAATTAATGTCCTAAAAGCATCCATTAACCAGACCCTCCCAATAATGCTAAAACCACAACTAAATTCACAACTTATCTAGTGATGAATTTGTAAACTCACCGCTTTAACTAGACCCTCACAATTCATCACTCAATCAAGTTGTGGTACCTAATATATATTTTTGGTGGTGAACAGACAACTATGTGTCCATTGGACACAGCTAAGTAAGCACGATACACAAAAAAATAGGAATGGCAACGGGTCGGATTCAGGCTGGGTTTTTTCATACCCGGACCCAACCCACGGGCCAAGACCCACGGCCTGGACCCGGCCCGTTTACTAAACAGATTTTTTTCCGGGACCCGAACCTGCCCCGCCGGGCCCCACGAGCCCTGTCCCTCATGACTAGCCCAGCCCAAAGTCAAAAACAAAAATTTTGATTTATGATTTTTCAGCCCAAAATCACAAACACAAACACAAATCCAAACACAATCACAAACATAAACACAGAAATCACAAACACAGATTCTAGATCTACAATTTTTCCTTTCAAAATCACAAACCAAACACAAATTTCAGATCTATAATTTTCATTTTTCCCTTTTCAGAAATCATAAACACAAACACATACACAAACTCACATGATTGAGGCGAACTGAACCCAGAAAAAAAATGGAGAATGAGGTGGAGTGAGGCCGTGTCACGCTTGTAGTTGTGGCCATGGGCAAGGAAGATGAAACGGAGTTGAGAGAGTAGAGAGCCTGTGCGGCGGCGATGTGGGGTAAAGCCTATGCAGCGGCAGCGTGAGGAAGATGAGAGGGGCAAAGGACTAACTGTGGCCGTGTGTGTTATGGGCTTGTGGCCATGTGTGTGAGAGAGCTGAGAGATGAAGAGGGAGAGGCGCAGGTCAGGTGTGAGCTGAAATGAGGAGTGGAATAGAATAGTTTAGGGTTTTATATATATATATATATATAGAGGTAAGGGTAATTTAGTAATTTTATATATATATATATATAACCGGGTCTTATCCGGGTCGGGTTTCGGGTTTTTTTGATAAAACCCAGACCCGCTCCAGGTTTTTTTTAAAAACCCATACCTGACCCTATTCTTTATCGGGCCGGGTAAAATCCGGCCCATTAGGGTCGGGCCGGGCCAGACCAGGTATCCGCGGGTCAGATCTAAATTACCATCCCTACAAAAAAAAATATTATTAATAATAATAAATGGATGTACTATTTTGCAAAGAACACAGGAAACACAATATGCGAGTAAAACTAACAACGGTGCAGGCGTGCAGCACCATATTGGTTTTAATAAAATTAACAGTAGTGCAAAATATTTATTACCATATAGCTGAAACTATTTTATGGATAAAAAAAAGGAATAGCTTTTAGTAATTGAAAGAAAAGATTTGCACGCAGTGACGGTGGATATAGTGAATATTGTAGAGCAATGGCATTGAAAGAAGTGGCAAGTGAGATAAAATCATAAAACTAAACAGGTTGTAAATTGCAATGGGTGGCAGCAATGAATGCACAAGATCAGTGGTTGCGAATGTGTAGCAGCAACAGATAAAAAGATTAGCTGCAGAAGCAATAGTTGTGGTCTCAATGAAACTATATATAGGTGATAAACTGCAGTATCCGCCATTCTTTTGTGCTAAAGCAAGAGAAGATTAGATGCAAGATCAAGAAAATCAGGTATTTCCTTCTTTTTGCTTGTTTTTGGGACAGAAATTTTT
>NW_027070257.1:23044-27322 GCF_002906115.3 Quercus suber
TAAAATAGAAAAGGTCAAGAAATCAACCTACACAGGTTTTGATCCAGAAATTGAGTCATAGATCAAGATGGCTCGATTCATCGATATAGCGGTTTGATTGATTGAGATAGGAATCGAGCCCTTAATTTGTCTCTTCAACTGTTTTATCTCAATTTTTACCTTCTATATATTGCAACCTATATATATATATATATTTAACAAACCCCCACTAGGTTGCAATATCCATACCCAATATGGATGACACTTTATCATACACAAAGGAAATTGTCTTTCAACCTAAACTTCTCCCTTAGTGTAGTAATCTCAAAGTCCTAAGAAGTTAATGGTGGCCGCAACTTCAACCAAAACTCTTTGTCTTAGAACCAAAGAAAACTCACACATCAAAATGTTCCTAAACCAAGGGAGTTAATTTTGATCCAAATGCCGTTTTGATTTGGTCAGGGGAACGAAATATTTTAGTTCAGGTTCATAACAGTGTACCGTTTCGAGATTATGACTATTTGTATATTCCTATATCCTTATTAAAAAAAGTTAAGGGTTCAAATTGTTAATGACTTAAAATATAGGGTATCAAGTGAAACTTATTTTCTATATGTATTTCAGCTTTATAAAATCCATTAGATAAAATAAAAAACGATACGGTAGAACATACAATCCGCTGCAGCACATTGGCAATTCTTATGGATTAAATACCCTCACATCTTAATTATATGTGACATTTGGCATCTAGTTTATGTCTGAATTTTAATCTAAGTTTGGATCATTTGTAAATTTGAATGTGATTGAAAATTCTATATGAGTTTTGTAAAATATTTTAGCTTGAACTGATTAAAGTGATTGCAATTTTACTACAATATTACAAAAAGTCTAATAATATTATTATGCATGGTTAAGGAAAAATTATTTTATGAGACAATTTTATAAGACTCTCACAACATTTTTGAGTCCCACGTATTGTGAGAAAAATATCTCATAGACCGTCTCATAAATACCTTCTTGTGACCAATAATCCTTGACTATGATATAAATTCTCCCAATTTATGTAATATGCATATTTTGGACCGATTTATTTTATATATATTCCTTTTTAAAAAAAAAGTTAAGGGTTTAGTTTGTTAACAACTTAAAATATAAGGTATAAAGTGAAATTTATTTATTTGTATTTAAGTTTGTTTGAATCCATTACATAAAACAGAGAAACGATGCACAATTGAACATAAGATCCTTTGTAGCACGTTGGCAATTTTTATGGTTAAAGAATCCGGGTTCAACTACTGGTGTTGGATATTTTAATAAAAAATATTATATTTATTTTGATACTCATTTATGTGTATCAATTATCCCTTAATGTCAAATACGTTGAATGCTAAATTTTGAAATTCAAATTTAATTCAAAATTTGAATAGTTTTTGTCAATGGTTTTAATCAGGAAATTTATAAATATTAATGTGATATTAATGTCATAATTGCCAGCATATTTGGCTATTACAAATATACACTTTCCATTCTAAACGTTTTGTATTCAAACGTTCTTATTTAAATATTCCCTATGCTAAATAGCTTGTAGGAGCTTTAGATATTTTTCACATTTAATAAAACATATATCAGAATTTCTAGTTTTAACACAGGTACAGTTTAATTTATTTTGCTCAGAAATTACATGATGCAGTCTAGACTCAGAACAATTCTTTTTTAGCTTAATGTTGCTGAAATCTTTATGCATAACATGAATGAACAATTCTTTTTCTAGCTTATTTTTCTAGTTTGATTTACTTTGGCACTGATCCCCTATTATTCTATTCTTGTGTTCATCACGAATACATTCATCATTGATGCATACCTCTTTGTTCTTAACGCATTTTTTTCTGCTTTTAAATGTGATTGAAATAAAGAATTACTGGGAGCATATTTCAAAAACCTGGGGTTCCGGATATCTAATAACTCACTTCATCAATTCAATTGTCTCACCGGTTTGTCCCTCCCTTCCTCCTCTCTTTTGTTGTTACTTGTTAGTTCCACACATATCAGTATAGTCCTTTGTATGTCAATTAAAATTAAATAAAATTTAAATTCAATGCGTTTAGTTAGTTTTTGTTACCGCTTATCTTTTTTTTCTTTTTATTCTGTTCTATCTATCCCCTAGTTTGCTTCGTTTGAGAAGGCTGAAGAAATACAGGAGTTTTTTGCAAGCCGTACTAACTCCAAGATTGCTAGAACCTTGAAGCAGAGCATTGAAAGGGTTCACATCAATGTATTGGGCTCAGAGTTTTAGGATTGAGTTGCAGAATCATTTGCCTGGCATTGAGCGAATTGTACAAACTTATGGTGTAATACTATGAAGAAACAATAAATTGATTGGTTAACAAAATGCTTAGAGGCATGAAACTTTGTCGTCATTAGACAATATTTGGCCCCCACAAAAAAGATGCTAGAAGGCTATTGCATATTTGTCTTATGATACAACTAAACCAAGAATCCTATAGAGATTGTCAAAAAGTATTCGTAAATGAACGTGGATCACTATTTATAGCCAAGAGGGTTATAGCCTTCAAAATGCACTTTGAAGACACACTTTGGATTGTTTTAGCGTTCATAAATGAATAGGAATCACTATTTATAGCTAAAGGGATTATAGCGCTTCAAAAGGCATCTTTAAAGAAGCACTTTGAATGATTTTAACGTTCACAATACATACTAGCCATTTAAAGCACTTCAAAACTGTTATATGATAAATTTTGTGCACACACAAACTATATTCCCAAACCTCAATTGATTGAAATTTACACTTCAATCCATCTAGTAGCTTAATGACTCGATCGATCAACCTACTATCAAGGCAGGTGTTATAAAATAGAAAGGTCAAGAAATCAACCTACACAGGTTTTGATCCAGAAATTGAGTCATAGATCAAGATGGCTCGATTCATCGATATAGCGGTTTGATTGATTGAGATAGGAATCGAGCCCTTAATTTGTCTCTTCAACTGTTTTATCTCAATTTTTAACCTTCTATATATTGCAACCTATATATATATATATATTTAACAAACCCCCACTAGGTTGCAATATCCATACCCAATATGGATGACACTTTATCATACACAAAGGAAATTGTCTTTCAACCTAAACTTCTCCCTTAGTGTAGTAATCTCAAAGTCCTAAGAAGTTAATGGTGGCCGCAACTTCAACCAAAACTCTTTGTCTTAGAACCAAAGAAAACTCACACATCAAAATGTCCCTACACCAAGGGAGTTAATTTTGATCCAAATGCCGTTTTGATTTGGTCAGGGGAACGAAATATTTTAGTTCAGGTTCATACCAGTGTACTGTTTCGAGATTATGACTATTTGTATATTCCTATATCCTTATTAAAAAAAGTTAAGGGTTCAAATTGTTAATGACTTAAAATATAGGGTATCAAGTGAAACTTATTTTCTATATGTATTTCAGCTTTATAAAATCCATTAGATAAAATAAAAAACGATACGGTAGAACATAAAATCCGCTGTAGCACATTGGCAATTCTTATGGATTAAATACCCTCACATCTTAATTATATGTGACATTTGGCATCTAGTCTATGTCTGAATTTTAATCTAAGTTTGGATCATTTGTAAATTTGAATGTGATTGAAAATTCTATATGAGTTTTGTAAAATATTTTAGCTTGAACTGATTAAAGTGATTGCAATTTTACTGCAATATTACAAAAAATCTAATAATATGATTATGCATGGTAAAGGAAAAATTATTTTATGAGACAATTTTATAAGACTCTTACAACATTTTTGAGTCCCACGTATTGTGAGAAAAATATCTCATAGACCGTCTCATAAATACCTTCTTGTGACCAATAATCCTTGACTATGATAAAAATTCTCCCAATTTATGTAATATGCATATTTTGGACAGATTTATTTTATATATATTCCTTTTAAAAAAAAAAGTTAAGGGTTTAATTTGTTAACAACTTAAAATATAAGGTATAAGGATTACAATCAATTCTCAAATTAATAAATAAACTAAGGATTACAATTGTTGTCTTTGCCTTGTAAGACGAAAGTAATTTGGCACATTATTTCTTAGAATTTACTAGATTTTCTTTTTAATGAATGTTTTGATTGCATCGGGCAAAAGATTTTACAAAAAATTTAAGTAGATCTGTGATGTGAGGTTTTTAATATTTTGGTATTTAAACCAATCACAAGCCCAAAAGGAAGGTTTCAACCAATCACAAGTGAGTAACAACCCACAGATTCAAGTAGTACCTCTCTTCTCTT
>NW_027070257.1:28871-45367 GCF_002906115.3 Quercus suber
TATATATATATATATATTTAACAAACCCCCACTAGGTTGCAATATCCATACCCAATATGGATGACACTTTATCATACACAAAGGAAATTGTCTTTCAACCTAAACTTCTCCCTTAGTGTAGTAATCTCAAAGTCCTAAGAAGTTAATGGTGGCCGCAACTTCAACCAAAACTCTTTGTCTTAGAACCAAAGAAAACTCACACATCAAAATGTCCCTACACCAAGGGAGTTAATTTTGATCCAAATGCCGTTTTGATTTGGTCAGGGGAACGAAATATTTTAGTTCAGGTTCATACCAGTGTACTGTTTCGAGATTATGACTATTTGTATATTCCTATATCCTTATTAAAAAAAGTTAAGGGTTCAAATTGTTAATGACTTAAAATATAGGGTATCAAGTGAAACTTATTTTCTATATGTATTTCAGCTTTATAAAATCCATTAGATAAAATAAAAAACGATACGGTAGAACATAAAATCCGCTGTAGCACATTGGCAATTCTTATGGATTAAATACCCTCACATCTTAATTATATGTGACATTTGGCATCTAGTCTATGTCTGAATTTTAATCTAAGTTTGGATCATTTGTAAATTTGAATGTGATTGAAAATTCTATATGAGTTTTGTAAAATATTTTAGCTTGAACTGATTAAAGTGATTGCAATTTTACTGCAATATTACAAAAAATCTAATAATATGATTATGCATGGTAAAGGAAAAATTATTTTATGAGACAATTTTATAAGACTCTTACAACATTTTTGAGTCCCACGTATTGTGAGAAAAATATCTCATAGACCGTCTCATAAATACCTTCTTGTGACCAATAATCCTTGACTATGATAAAAATTCTCCCAATTTATGTAATATGCATATTTTGGACAGATTTATTTTATATATATTCCTTTTAAAAAAAAAAGTTAAGGGTTTAATTTGTTAACAACTTAAAATATAAGGTATAAGGATTACAATCAATTCTCAAATTAATAAATAAACTAAGGATTACAATTGTTGTCTTTGCCTTGTAAGACGAAAGTAATTTGGCACATTATTTCTTAGAATTTACTAGATTTTCTTTTTAATGAATGTTTTGATTGCATCGGGCAAAAGATTTTACAAAAAATTTAAGTAGATCTGTGATGTGAGGTTTTTAATATTTTGGTATTTAAACCAATCACAAGCCCAAAAGGAAGGTTTCAACCAATCACAAGTGAGTAACAACCCACAGATTCAAGTAGTACCTCTCTTCTCTTTTTTTTTTTTTTTTTTTTCTTCTTATCTTTCTATTCACAAACATGAAATCATTGATGCTTGTTTGATATTCAATTTGTTAAGAACTTTTTAATTCAATTGATTGATACTTGATACCTTCTAATATTTTCAAGGAATACATCCAAGATTCAAATCTCTTCCCCCAATTTTAAATTTAATTTCTTTTTAAAAGCTCTAATATTTTCGGAAATCAAACTCAAAATGCATATTGTAGAGAACATGAACCAATGGCAACAATTATTAGCAATTGGGGTTATATATATATATATATATATATATATATATATATTAAGAGGATTCAAAAAGTTAGTTATTGCTTTTTTTCCTGTCAAAAATACCCCAAAATTAATTAAACAACAACTTAAAAATGAGGTTAAAATAGTAAATTGACAAAAATAATAAATTCCTACTTCTACATTGAAATGCCTTCCTGCTTCTAATAAACTCTTACTTTTACATTGATTTAAATTCCTACTTCTACTTACTAACTTTCTACAAAATATGATTACTCTTTTATTAGTTTTAAAACTCTTCCAATTTACAAAACTCACCCCACGTATTCATTTTTTATTTTTATTTTTACTTCATCACGATGTATTTGTTTCTTTTGTCCTCCTTTTTTTTCAATTTTTTTTAAAAAAATTTCATTACATCCTTAGGTTTTTTTTTTTTTTTTTTTTTTTTTTGGGAAAAAGTAGAAATCCCAAATTATATATTAATAGGGAATGCTTAGAGAAAGTTCAATTAGAATTTGAAATTATAATCTAATTTTGCGTCATATGTCTAAATTTATGTTAGAACCACACCATAATTATCTACTTAAGTTTATGCCAGTGTCCATTTAAATTTTTTAATATTTGTGCCAAGTGAGTTAATGAGTGCAAAATACTAAGAATCTAATATTAATGAACTATTAAAAAAAAACCAATTACATATACTTAATAAAAATCACCACACAACAAAAATCACCACACGTTCTATCTTATTAAAAATTAGAAAAAAAAGTGATCATAAATAGTATTAAATTTATGTAAGAATTTTAATGTGACTAATTATGTTTACTTTTTTTTAAAATAATCTGACTAATTATTTAAATTTTTATGATAAAAATTTTGTTAATTTTAAATGTATCCATATGTATGCATATGTTACATGCTATTTTTTTAATAATTTATCAAATAATTTATATTTTTATAATAAAAATTATGTTTAATTTTAAATACATCCAAGCATTTGCATGAGTTACATGGTAGTAACTTTAATAAGAGGATTCGATTTCTAGGATCAGGGGTTTTGTTAGGTTTTGAAATTGGGATTGGAATGGAGAGGAAGACAAAGAAGACAGTCTTTCTTGGCCCTTTTTTTTTTTAAAAAAACCAAAACTAAGATTGACAAAAAAAAAGCATAAAAAATTGTATACTTCAATCTTATGTTTTTTTCCTTCAAAAATTTTTTTTTTTTGCTTCAATATTATATTAGTTGCTAGAGCTTGATCCATGAACAAATTTAGGTCGACTACAACTGATACATTATCATTCCATTTGACTAAAATAAATCACTTTAAATTTGTTAAAAATTAAAATAATCATTTTAAGCTTTTAGAGACTGAAAAAAAAATTATTTTAAGTTCGTTACAAAATAAACTAATTCATGAACTGAAGTTTAGAGACTGAAAATGTATTTTTAACATTTTTAAATATGATGTATACAACTCATTAATTAGTTGTAAAGTTTAGATTTGGAAATTCCATTAGTTTGATTTTAGAATTCATATTTGAAAAATTCCCTCACATCTTAATTATATGTGACATTTGACATCTAGTTTATGTGAGAATTTTAATCTAAGTTTGGATCATTTTGTAAATTTAAATGTGATTGAAAACTCTATATGAGTTTTTTTGAAAGTTTTTAGCTTGAACTGATGAAAGTGATTGCAATTTTACTGCAATATTACAAAAAGTCTAATAATATAATTATGCATGGTTAAGGAAAAATTATTTTACGAGATGGTTTTATAAGATGTCTCTCATAACATTTGTGAGTCACATGTATTGTGAGAGGGATATCTCATAAATTACCTTCTCATGGCCAATGATCCTTGACTATGATATGAATTCTCCCAATTTATGTAATATGCATATTTTGGACCGATTTATATTATAAAAATATATCCTTATTAAAAAAATTTAAGGATTTAATTTGTTAACAACTTAAAATATAAGGTATAAAGTGAAATTTATTTATTTGTATTTAAGCTTGTTTGAATCCATTACATAAATAAATGGGATAATTACAATAAACCCACCTGTGATATAGCCCGTTTTCACTTTGCCTACTTGTTTTCAATCATTTACACTTTACCCACCTAAACTTTATTCCGTTACCCATCCGTTACCCACCTCACTCTCAGATGTTAGAAAAACACCCTTTTATTAAAAATAAGAACATAACATGGATCAAAAATACGAACCATTGAATCTTTTCCTTACGAACACAAGAACACAACATTTGTAAATATAGTTCAAAAATTTCAGTTACACACATCCAAAACCAATTAAATCCTCTGAATCCATACCAAAAATCCCTCTCATTTTTTCAAACCCAAACTGTAATAAAAAAAGTTTTAGAACCCAATCATAGATTAAACATAAAATAGAAACAAACCAAAGAGAGAATTTCAATCACAGGCAAACAACACCATTGTTCATCCTACCGATGGTGGTGGTTGAGTGTTTTGACCTAAAGTTTGATGGTGGCTTGTACGGCGGCTTGGCTATTGTGGCGGTGGCTTGTAATGGTGCTAACGGCGGCCATGGAGGTCAACCACCACTAGCAAGCCAAAATCAAATAAAACCCACAACCAAAAAGCCAAATTTTTTTTTTTTGAAACCCACGAAGCAGTCCGATCGCCTTCATCCTCTCTTTCACTCTTGTCCACCCACTCCACCACCACCACTTTGCCCACAATCCACAACCACCACAAGCCACAACCCATAACCCCACCATAATCAGATCATTATCAAACCCACAACCCAATAGCAAAAAAAGAAAAGAAAAAAAGAAAACCTATGAAGCAAAGATAGTGGTTGATCTGGATTTTTGCTGAGGTGGCGACGTTGATGTGAGGGGGTGAGCTTGAGAGGGGCGGCCATGGAGTTCGTTTGAGAGAGTTTTAGAGATGTGAGAACAGGGGTTTAGAGAGAGCTCAGGCCGAGAGCTTAGAGAGACTAAGCTCGGGTTTAGAGTGAGAGAGAGGGCTCGATGAGACTGAGCTCATGCCGAATCCGATGACCCCATAACTCAGTGAATCCGACGGCTTTCCTTGTAGCTTTTCAACCCAGATCATCGTGTTCATGATCATCTTCAGCTTGCGGGGCAACGACAACAAGGAAGAAGCTGGGAATGGACCAGGTGGCAAGTATGAGGCAGCTAATTGGGTTAGGGAGAGAAGCCAAGATCAGAGTGGGATTTGTGTGCTATTCCCTTTGCTTTGTTCTTATAGAATTTTTTAAGCAATCAAAACCCTAGCTTTTTTATTTTTGTTATGTTTTTTTTTCTCTAAAAATGTGTTTTTCTAACGGCAAAAGGAGAGGTGGGTAATGGATGGGTAACAGATTGAAGTTCGGGTGAGCAAAGTGTAAATGATTGAAACACGGGTAGGCAAAGTGAAAACGGGCCATACCACAAGTGGGTTTATTGTAATTATCCCAAAATAAAAACTAATGCACCATAGAACATAAAATCCGCTGTAGCACATTGGCAATTCTTATGGATTAGAGAATCCATGTTTAACTCCTGGCAGTGGAAAAGTTTTATATTTATATTTATTTTTTGATCTTGTGGATTATTTTTATTTATTTTTCGATCTTGTGGGGGCCCTATTATGAATATTTTTATTTTTATTTTTATTTAGGGGAAATTATAATAAACTCACATGTGGTTTGGCCTGTTTACACTTTGTCTACCTGTGATTTAAAATTTAGCACTTTGCCCACTTGAGATTACCTCTATTAGGGCTCCATTACCCACCTCCGTTAAAAATAAGCGTAAGTATGTAATTTTGTTATCTTTTTATGTGTCTTTCCTCCCAAAACAAAAAATTATACTAAAAAACAAGAGAAGGAAAATCTAAAAGTTAGGGTTTTCACTCTCCAACAACAAGGACCTCTCTGCACATGCCTTCAGCTTGGCAGCAATTTTTTTCTCTGTGTTGCATTCCTCCTTGAACTGAGAAGAATATATAGGAAAATAAATTAATTTAGAGTGAGGCCCCTCAGCCTAATATTTGACAGAAAAACCCCTCCAAAGACTAATTATGAGTTATGAAGAAAAAATATATAACAAATTCATTTATCCACTAAAACTACTATTCTCACCTCATAGCACTGCTGCCGATATTCATTGAGAAAAGTTGAGGCAATAAAAGTCCAATACGATCCAAATTTATCCTGAATCAAGAATAAAAATTAAAGAAGAAAAGACAATCAGCAGAAACGATGCACAGTAAAACTTACAACAAAGAAATAGAAGTCATAGGTTGATTACAATAAGTCAGCAGATTACAGCCAACAAAAAAAATTCAATAACCTGTAACAATTCTTGCCGAATATATGGACGACTCAATCGATCAAAGTCCCATATTCCCTCTCTTTCAAGTTCTTCCTACAAAAGAAGCATTAAATTGTGTAAATTCACCAAAATAACATTAAAAACTATTGCTTCCCTTAACACAGACCATGCTCTACATTAATTTATTCTCCAAGTAAAAAAGCTGTTTTTGATTAGGCAAGCATAACTTTACCTGATTCAGAGGGATCGATGGTCAAAATTTTCCAACTAGACCTGTCATAGAATGCTGCGGAAACTCCCAGATTCGGAAGAAACCCAATATGTGATCAATTCGGTAAGCTGTAAAGTATTTTGCCATCTGTCATGGAAACAAAGAAAAATAACCTTTGGCTTATTCAAGAAAATTAGTGAAAGACACATGGCACCAAGACCAAGGCACACTGAGGGTAGGATCAAAATCTATTTAAAGAACAAAACCTGGGTTAAACGAGCTCGCCACCAAGCATAGTTGTCTTTTGATCTTCTTTTGATCTTCTTCGGAGAGTGAAAACCCTAACTTTTAGATCTTTTTTCTCTTGTTTTTTAGTATAATTTTTTGTTTTTGGAAAAGAGAGACACAAAAAGAGAACAAAATTACATAATTACCATTATTTTTAATAGAGGTGGGTAACGGAGTTCTAATAGAGGTAATCTCAAGTGGACAATGTATTAAGTTTTAAACCACGAGTAGGTAAAGTGCAAACAGTCTAAACCACAAGTGAGTTTACTATAATTTTCCCTTTTATTTTTTTTTTTTTTGGATCTTAGTGGGTGGCCCATATTTATTTTTTCCAACTCAACTTGAATCATCTCAATTGGACATTTGAACCGAAAGTTATGCTTCAAATACTAACTGGTGCACAGTTGGAATCGTAATCTTAATTGGACTTGGATTTGGTGCAAATTTTTTTTGATTCCTTGCTCCAATTGGATTTGAATATAATTGGGTTGGTCTTCTTTGACTTCATTATGGTCCTTGTAAAATTAAAGTCCATTAGATTTCGTCTTGGGATAATTACAGTAAACCCACCTGAGGTTTGGCCCGTTTTCACTTTGCCTACCTGTAGTTCAAAACTTATCACTTGGCCCACCTGTACTTCAATCTGTTACTCCCCCGTTGCCCACCTCACCCTTAGATGCTAGACAAACACCTTTTTATTCCAAGTTAGAACATAACATGGATCAAACAACACGAACTCACTCTCTTTTCCTCACGAGTCCTAGGAACGCGAAAATCCATTCTGCATCTGATATTGACATAGTGTTGCAAGTGTAAATCTAGATGAGCAATAGACGAGCAATGGGTTGTTCGAGGCTAAAATCCTGGTAAGAAATCAGTCATTGTTTGTGTTTTTACTTTGGGCTTGTGATTGTTTTATTGTTTTTTGTGTAATCAATCAATGGTCAATGTTACATGTAATGGAATAAGAATATTGGTTGTGTTTGTTGATGTTTATGAAAAATGTGATCGCCTGTTCTTTGGATTTGTGTTTGTTTATGAGCATTTTGTCTGTCGTGGTCGTTGTGTCTCACAATGGACCCAAGTTTCTACTGGGTTTAAATTTTAGTGTTTGCATGTGCTATTTAGTAAAACAGAATCAAAAGCAAAGCAGAAAATGTGGTCCTTCTGTGTGTGTTGCATCCTAAAAGCAAAATAGAAACATGCAACTGTTTACTCTTTTGTTGTTTACAATTCTTCAATTGTTAAATGTATACGTGTCAAATGATAATTTGTTATTGCAGATGGATAATGAGGTGAAATTGGAGGTACATTATGGGGGTGCTTTTCTGTGGAACCCTAGTTTAGAATACTTTGGTGGGAAAGTTAAAATAGTGTATAAGGATCTTGATTTACTTAGTTATTTTGAAATAAAAGGTATATGTGAGGAATTGGGGGTTGATGAACTGTGTAGGGTTCATTATTTAGGTCTTGGGGGCAACTTAGAGCAAGACTTGAGGCTTATAGAAGATGATCAAGATGCGGTACCCATGTGCAAGCCTAATGAGGGAGGGCCAAGAGACACCATTATACTGTATGTGGAGAGTGGTAATGCTTCACTTGTAGTTGAAGTTCCTGATGATGGAGGGGTTGGTGTAGGAGCTGGTGTAGGGCTATAGGGGGTGATGGTGTTGGTGTTGGTGCAGGGGCTACTATAGGGGGTGTAGGGGCTGGTGTAGGGGGTGGTGCAGGAGCTGCTACAAGGGCTGATGGTCTGGAGGAGGAGTTTGATTGGTTGAATGAAGGTTTGGAAGGAGAAGACTTTGCTGATGACATTTTTGGTGAGTCTTCTCCATCTCACACAGTGCCATATGAGCCTAACACTGTTCCAACCACTTCTCCACCTCATCCAAACACTAATACACCTCAGCCAAACACAGATGCACCTGACCTAAGCAATGTTCCTCCTCCAAACATAGATTTAGATGAAGAGTGCGCTGAACCAGCTTTAGAGGATGATATTGCAAGTGTGGATAGTTCTGATGATGAGCAGGGGCTTGGAAATTTGGAGTTCAATGAGAGGACTAATATGAAAAATGTTAGGTTGGCAAAAGGAATGAAGTTCCCAAACTCCCAGGTGTTTAGGAAGGCTTTGAGGGAGTATGTGATTCAGAATCACATTAATGTCAAGTGAAAGTTGAATGAGAAGAAGAATATTTTTGTACATTGTAAGAACAATTGTGGATGGAGGTGTTATGCCTCAATGGTGACTGGAGAGTGCACATTTGAGATCAAGACACTTTATCCTGAGTGTACCTGCTCCTTAACATTTAAAAATGGACACATTACATCAGCCTATGTAGCAAAGAGGTATTTGGAGGATTTTGGTAAGAATCCTAATTGGGAGGTCTTCGGTGTTAAGCATCATGTGATGTAGAAGATTTTAATTGATTTAAGTCTTAGTCAGGTATATAGATTAAGGAAGGTAGTTAGGGGGCTGATTACTAGGAATGAAGAGGCTCAGTATGGCCTACTTAGAGATTATGCAGAAATGATATTAAGGACATATGTAGGAAGTAGGGTAATTTTGCAAATATAGATGGAAAATGAGAATGCAGAGCCCAATTTTAAAAGGATGTACATTAGGTACAATGCTCAGAAGGTTGGCTTTCTAGGTGGTTGTAGACCCTTTGTTGGGCTAGATGGATGCCACTTGAAGGGTAGGTTTGGTGGGCAATTATTGTCTGCCACTGCCAAAGATGGAAATGATAATATATTCCCAGTGGCAATAGCTGTGGTTGAGCAAGAGAACCAGGATAGTTGGATTTGGTTCTTGGAGTAGTTTGCAAATGACATTGGCAGGCTAGAGGAGCTCAATCTGGTATTCATTAGTGACAGGCAGAAGGTATTATCATCTAGTTCATGTTCATGACTTCATTACATGCTTACCTTGCTTACATGTTTACTTGCTGACATTGAATGCTTACTTGCTTACTTGCTTACTTGATTGCAGGGCCTTTACCTGCAATGGAGATTCTATTTCCAATCGTGGAGCACAGGTATTGTGTGAAGCACATATACAACAATTTCAACGTTAACCATAAGGGCATGGAGTTGAAGAGTGTACTGTGGAGGTATGCTGGCACAACACCAGCTAGGGAATTTGAGAGGGGGTGGACCATCTTAAGAGTTTGGATGAAGAAGCTTGGAAGTACCTGGCTGATATAGAGCCTACACAATGGACCAGATCCCATTTTTCTTCAAGAGCTTTGACAGATTGTATGGTAAACAATCTGAGTGAAAGTTTTAACTCTATGATTGTGAAGGCTAGAGATAAGACCATCTTATCAATGCTGGAGTGGATCAGAGTTAGGCTTATGAGCAGGCTGTATATAAAGAAGATTGGCATAAAAAAGTATGGTAGCAAGTTGTGTTCAAGCATACAAAAAAAGTTAGAGCAGTTAAAATTAGAGTGTAAGAGTTTCTATGCAATGCCTTCTGGGAGGTTTGTGTATTAGGTTGACAATGAGAGGGAAAAGCATGTGGTGGACTTGGTAAATAGGACATGCGGTTGTAAAGCATGGGACTTGATAGGAATCCCCTGCAACTATGGAATTGCAGCCAGTTTTGTGAATCGTGAGAAACCAGAAGACTACACCTATCCATGCTACTACAAGGATGCTTATGTGGAGACATACAAGACACCCATACCTCCCATGCATAGCCAGTCTGAGTGGATGTCAAGTGGCCAACCCAAGCCTGTTGCACCTATTGTCTATAAGCCACCAAGCAGGCCACCCATGAAGAGGAAGAGAGATGCTGATGAGCCAAACCTTTATATGGTGTCTAGAGCAAACAAGCCAATGAGGTGTGGAAGGTGTCAAAAGGAATGGCATAATGCAAGGGGATGCAAAGCCAATGTCACTAGTGAGACACCATGGGAGAGGAGGCAGAGATTGCAGAAAGGGAAATCTGTAAGTTTTTACAAATTTTTTTTATTCAAATGCAAAATGCCAATAACTAACACTGTAAAAACATGCTCATATTTGGTTGCAAGGAAGTGGAATGCCTTCTACACACAGACAATGATCCTAGGCCTCATCTTCATCACAGACCCAATCCTCAGCTAAGCCCCCACTAACACATCAGCCTTACAGTATGGCCTCATCCTCATCCAACCAGGCAGCAGGGTCACAGCCACAAGCTCTAGCTCCATAGCGATAAGCTCCAGCTCCACAGCCACAAGCTCCATGGTTAGGGCCACTAGCTCCATGGTCACAAAACCTAAGTCAGTGGTACTTTTCAGACTTTAGGTACACAGTTAGAGGAGTTCCTTGGTTCTCTTCAAGCCAGCTAGCACCACACACCCCTGTAGAAACATGGGACAGTAGAGCTTGTGGCCTCATCCTCATCCAACTAGGTAGCAGGGTCACAACCACAAGCTCCAACTCCATAGCGACAAGCTCCAACTTTGCCCACCTGTACTTCAATCTGTTACTCTCCCGTTGCTCACCTCACCCTCTGACGTTAGACAAACATCTTTTTATTCCAAATTAGAACATAACATGGATCAAACAATATGTACTCACTCTCTTTTCCTCACGAGCCCTAGGAACGCGAAAATCCCTGTAACTGAGCTGGGGTTTTGATTTTCCTAATAGTGCTTTCGTGGGTAAGGTTTTGACTTTGGGTTGTCTTGAGGCATTGAATATTCGAAGATAGATCATCACCAGATACGAGCTAGGGTTTCAAGTTTTAATGGTAGCTTTGATTTACAGGAAGTTGATAATCGATGTCTTCTTCAAGTGGAAATTACTCAAGTTCAAGTGAGCATATGTGTACATATGAGACTTATGTGCTGAGAACAAGTCTGACAGTGGATAATTTAGGAGAAGGTTTTTGGTTGTAGCCGATATAAAGTAAGTATACTTTTTACTTAATCTAGTTGATTCATGTGAGATTGGAATGTGATGTGTTCAACTCAATTTATGAACATGTTGGTCCCAAGTACCCTTTCTTTAAATGGATTGATAATCCCACTTGTATGCGTGGGAATGAAACTGCCCATTTGGTGCAACAAAAGCTGGATTTACTGTGGAGTGAGCTATAACTTGCACATGAAAGGGAAAGAGAAGCTACCCAGGTAGCAGTAGAAGCTACCCAAATGGTAGAAATTACTCAAGACAGGGCAGCAAAAGCTACTAAGAGGGAGAGAAAGTTTCGAGCTTCCTCTGTTCAAGCCAAGGAGATAGCAGTGAGAGCTTTAGAGTAAGAGAGAAAGTGCAAATTGCACTAATTCTGTCATGGTTTTTTTTTTTTTTTTTTTGGTTATGTTGTTTTCATATTTTGGCTTAAGTGAGAATGTTGGAATGATGAGATTGAGTCTGCCTGATGGGTTGTAATATAAGCTGGTCCTCAATTGTATTGTAATAGAACTATCGAAGAATTTTTTGAGAATGAGAACTATGTAAGGTGGTAGATGCTGTTGACTTGAAGCCATTTAATAATATAATTCTTTTTAAGATAAAGTGTTATTTCTGTTAGATGTTGTTGGTATTTTTGTTTAAAGTGAATTGGCTACTTGTGAGCTGTGAGCTGTTGGCGTTGGTGTTTTGTTGGATGTTGTGAGCTATGTTGGTAGTTGCATAAAGTGCATTATGTGAAGACAATTGTGTTGAAAGTGAATTTAAAGTGCATGACAATCATGTCAACTTGCGAGAAAAGAGAACAAATGCAGACATACACCTGCTATTCAACACATACACCCTGCAGACATAAACAAACTCATATAATAATAACTCATATAACAAACTGCAATAATCAAAATAATAATTCTGAACACCTGTCATTAAGTTGGGAAATTGTATACATATTTTAAGGTGGCATTGAATAGTCTTTTATCAACCATCAGTAATATAAGACATTTGGTACAACAACCAAAACAGCTGCAGCTGCCCAATGTTTACAAAATACAAAAAGTGTTTGAACAACTATATAAAAAAGTGTCTTGCCATTGTCTGCCCTGTCATTGTCTACAAACTACATAAAACCCTAACACTACGTAACTCTAATACATTATACATAGCAACAAAAGTGACTTGACTTAGTCTTCATTTACTGCCCTTGCCTCTGCCTCTCCCACCATAGCTGGCCTTTCCACCTCTTGTTCTACATTTCTGAACCCTAGCTGCATCACCCTTTCCTTTCAAAGTAGCTCATCTGGTAGAAGGTGGTCTTGTAGGCTACAAAGTACAAGAATTCACATGTTAACTACCAGTATCACAGTTTTATGAATAAAACATCAAAGCTAACAGTACAGTACCTGTGATGATGGTGCTCTACTGTCCCATGTTTCTACAGGGGTGTGTGGTGCTGGCTGGCTTGAAGAGAACCAAGGAGCTCCTCTAACTGTGTATCTAAAGTCTAAAAAGTACCACTGACTTAGGTTTTGTGACCATGGAGCTAGTAGCCCTAACCATGGAGCTTGTGGCTATGGAGCTGGAGCTTGTCGCTATGGAGTTGGAGCNAAAAAAAAAAAAAAAAAAAAACCATGACAGAATTAGTGCAATTCTGCACTTTCTCTCTTGCTCTAAAGCTCTCACTGCTATCTCCTTGGCTTGAACAGAGGAAGCTCGAAACTTTCTCTCCCTCTTAGTAGCTTTTGCTGCCCTGTCTTGAGCAATTTCTACCATTTGGGTAGCTTCTATTGCTGCCTGGGTAGCTTTTCTTTCCCTTTCATGTGCAAGTTATAGCTCACTCCACAGTAAATCCAGCTTTTGTTGCACTAAATGGGCAGTTTCATTCCCACGCATACAAGTGGGATTATCAATCCATTTAAAGAAAGGGTACTTGGGACCAACATGTTCATAAATTGAGTTGAACACATCACATTCCAATCTCACATGAATCAACTAGATTAAGTAAAAAGTATACTTACTTTATATCGGCTACAACCCAAAAACCTTCTCCTAAATTATCCACTGTCAGACTTGTTCTCAGCACATAAGTCTCATATGTACACATATGCCCACTTGAACTTGAGTAATTTCCACTCGAAGAAGACATCGATTATCAACTTCCTGTAAATCAAAGCTACCATTAAAACTTGAAACCCTAGCTCGTATCTGGTGATGATCTATCTTCGAATATTCAATGCCTCAAGACAACCCAAAGTTAAAACCTTACCCACGAAAGCACTATTAGGAAAATCAAAACCCCAGCTCAGTTACAGGGATTTTCGCGTTCCTAGGGCTCGTGAGGAAAAGAGAGTGAGTTCATATTGTTTGATTCGTGTTATGTTCTAATTTGGAATAAAAAGATGTTTGTCTAACGTCAGAGGGTGAGGTGAGCAACGGGAGAGTAACAGATTGAAGTACAGGTGGGCAAAGTGATAACTTTTGAACCACGAGTAGGCAAAGTGAAAACAGGCCAAACCTTAGGTGGGTTTATTGTAATTATCCCTTTCTTCTTTACGCAAATCCACTTATATAATTTCATCATCCTACAAAAAACAAATTCATGCATTAAAATTTAATTAAGCACAAAATTGATTATTTAGCATTATTCCAAAACCAACTATAAAATGCATGAACTAACTCAAAATATGTATGGTAATGCTTTCTAATAATGATATAAATATGCAAAATTAAGCTATTATCACTGTGAATATGCAGAAAAAGAAAGGAAATGTCTGAAGCTAAGCGGGTATGGACAAAAGTGGCTTATTCGTGGGTCAGTGGGGCTAACTACAAGCTAAAATTTGACAGAATAGTAAGAATAACAGAGGTTTTTTTTTTTTTTTTTTTTTTTTTACTTACCCACGAAAGCACTATTAGGAAAATCAAAACCCCAGCTCAGTTACAGGGATTTTCGCGTTCCTAGGGCTCGTGAGGAAAAGAGAGTGAGTACATATTGTTTGATCCATGTTATGTTCTAATTTGGAATAAAAAGATGTTTGTCTAACGTCAGAGGGTGAGGTGAGCAACGGGAGAGTAACAGATTGAAGTACAGGTGGGCAAAGTGATAACTTTTGAACCACGAGTAGGTAAAGTGAAAACAGGCCAAACCTTAGGTGGGTTTACTGTAATTATCCCTTTCTTCTTTACACAAATCCACTTATATAATTTCATCATCCTACAAAAAACAAATTCATGCATTAAAATTTAATTAAGCACAAAATTGATTATTTAGCATTATTCCAAAACCAACTATAAAATGCATGAACTAACTCAAAATATGTATGGTAATGCTTTCTAAGAATGATATAAATATGCAAAATTAAGCTATTATCACTGTGAATATGCAGAAAAAGAAAGGGAATGTCTGAAGCTAAGCGGGTATGGACAAAAGTGGCTTATTCGTGGGTCAGTGGGGCTAACTACAAGCTAAAATTTGACAGAATAATAAGAATAACAGAGGTTTTTTTTTTTTTTTTTGTTTTTTTTTTGTTTTTGTTTTTGGTGTCTTGTGAGTTGATATGCTTAGGCTTTTATAGGGGAGTTTAAGGGAGCATTAATTAGCAAAAGTCCAAAACGTAGGACTGATTTAGGGTAGAATAGTTGTTGTGACATTTTAAAGTACTCGTAAGTGTACGAACCCAAAGTATAGTTTGACAATAATGAGGTCGAATCCATAGGGACTTGAATGAACATAGGAAAATTAGTCAAATCTTAACCAAATTAATCATAATCTAGTTTAATAAAAATTGGTTGTTTGAAATTAAATATATTAAGTAAATAATTAAACTAAGCAAAGATATAATATAAAGCAGTAAAGAGATGTAAACAATCTAGAGAAATGAATTAAAGTTTTGGAATCCACCTTGTTAATTTATGTCAGCATATATTTATGATCATTAATTTTTTCCAACTACTGCATGATAATCTATAAATCAATCTTACTATCATGGAAAATATTCTCATTAAAATTCTTGTATTAAAAATCAAAAGCATGTTATTCTTCACTTTTTAAGTATAAAATCAAATCACCAATTGTATTCGTTGACAAACAAATCACAAGAGATGTCCAATTTTATAATCAAGAAATAATAAACCAAACATTCAATTAATTAAGATAAATCCTAAATCATGAGAAAAACATGATTGAACTCATATCTAGAATCTCATCTTAGTCAATTGATATGAAGCAAGAACAATTTAAATCATTAAAAAACAACTATTGTGGGAAAAATCAAATCACATAAATATTACTAATAATCCTTAACAAGGTTTCATCCTCATTCCTAATTATAAATTTAGTTACTCGTAGTAATTGAAATAAAACACAAGAATAAAATACTAAACATTAAACTAATAGACAAATAAAATAGAGAAAGAAAGAGTCACAATGCTATCATGGAGAAAAGTTACAGAGAAGCCACATGCAACATTGTCTCTTGCTCCAATTTTCTATTTTACATCTCAGCCCTAGCACTAACCTTTCTAAATTTTGCCCTAAAGAGCTTTTAAATATGTCAAGGAATCCTATTACAAGTTGAATTCCCGTTTGGAGAAATTTCCATATTTTTAGGCTTTGCTTAACTGATGATTTTGACCCATTTAACGTCAAATTCAGAGTTTTGTAAATTACAAAATTGTAGCCCTTTAAGTTAACTTTCCAGCCCAACTTGAATCATCTCGATTGGACATCTGAGCCGAAAGTTATGCCAAAAATACTAACTAATGTGCTACGTGGAATCATAATCCAAATTGGACTTAGATTTGGTGCAAATTTCCTTTGATTCTTTACTCCAATTAGACTTAAATTTAATTGGGTTGACCTTCTTTAACTTCATCGTGGCTCTTATAAAAGTAAGGTCCATTAGCTTTCTTCTTTGCACAAATCCACTTATTTAATTTCATTCTCTTACAAAAGACAAATTCATGCAATAAAATTCAATTAAGGACAAAATTGATTATTCAGCCTTATTCCAAAACCAAATATAAAATGCATGAATTATTTCAAAATAAGTATGATAATGTTTTCTAACAATGATATAAATATGTAAAATTAAGCTATTATCAATGCACATCAATAGTTGATATAATTATCCTAGGATTTTGCCTAAAATGGGAAATTTGCTTTTGGGGCTGTTTTGATTCTTAGGGCAATGTCACACATGGGTAAAAATCAGCATAATCTTGCATTAAATGCTAAGAATTCTGAGATTGTGTTCA
>NW_027070257.1:46105-85948 GCF_002906115.3 Quercus suber
CAGTGGCGGAGCCAGGATTTTAGTTTAGAGGGGGCAAAATTAAAAAAATAATATTAAAAGTAAAATTAATCTAAAAAATATTAATCAATAATAATAACAAAATAAATAAATAATTACAAGAAAATATGAATATATTTTATAGTATTAAAATAAATAAACAAAAATAACCAATTCATAGTCATAGCTACTACAAATTTTACTAACTGATATGGTAAAAATGTGATTAGTGTTACTTAAACAATATAATAAATATATGTTTGAAATTATTTTTTTGTGGTTAGTGAGATGCCAATTTGTAAAATATAAGTAATAAAATTTGTAATATATTTAACATCACTCAATAATAAAATGTTGAAAGATATCATGAAAATTGTGAAAATAATGATATTAAATAAAAAAAATAGTGAAATAGGTGCAACACTGGGACACACAAAAGCTGCTTATAACTTATACGAATGGTTAAATTGGTGAAAAGGTACATGGTTTGGTCTTTGAGAGTAATTTCCTTTTCCTTTCTTTTTCCTGTCACTTTCAAGTGGGAGTTCTTTTTTTCTTTTTCTTTTTTTCTCTATGTCAGGGAGTAACTAGAGTAGACTACAAATGCAAGGATATTTTAGGAGTCAGGGGGGGCAGGTGCCCCCTCTCGCCCCCCTCTGGCTTCGCCCTTGATAATAATAATGGGTTTGTAGGATAAATGATTATCATGAGTTTTGGAAATAAATATTATGAATATTGTGATATAAGATAAATAATGACTATGAGTTTATAATATGATATGAAATAAATAAATGTCATGGGTTTAAGATAAATAATCATAATTTTCCATGGGCTTTTATAAGATGATTGCCATGGATTTTGAAAATAGATAATTGTCATAGATTTCATGGGTTTGTAATATTATAGTAATAGGTTTAAGAACTTAAAGTATTGTTCATCATTGGACTTATAAGTGAAATACTTATGATATAGTATTTTGCCAAGTATCAATAAACTTGGGTTTATGATAAAATAGTATTAAATAGTTAGCTTATACTTTTGATAAAATAGTACCAAATAGTTAGCTTGGGCTTTTGATGTTGTCAATAAGAATTGAGCTTTTTTGATGTTGTCAACGAGAACTGGGCTTTTGATGTTGCCAATAAAAATTAGGTTTTTGATGTTGCCAGCGAGAACTGGGCCTTTGATGTTGCTAATGAGAATTGGGTTTTTAATGTTGTCAATGAGAATTAGAATTTTTTTGATATTGTCAGTAAGAATTGGGCTTTTGATAAATAAATTGACATGGGTTTAAATAATAGGCTTTGATCATGGATTTGAATTCCGTTAATAAAATTGTTTTGCCATGGACTTCAATCATGGGTTTTTTAAATATTGCCAAGTATAAGTATTCTTGGGCTTTAAATAGAATGGAATGTGTGTATTGGGCTCATAAGGCCGGTCTTGGGCTTAACTAAATAATAATAATAAAATATGATAAAATATGATTTTTTTGGATTTTTTGTGATAGTTTATATCATAACCCAATTTAGATAATAAGATATGAAATATTTGTAGTTAACATAATAATAGGGCAAAAAAATATTTGGGAAAAGCCCAATAACTTATTAGTGGTGTTTGACAATGAATAGGTCGTACTTAAAAGAAATGTAGCCTAACACAATCTATTCATGTTATTTCCAGAATTCAAATTCTACCCCCTTCTTTAGTCATATAATTATTAATTATTGTACGGAAAAAGTTAATGGGTGCTCAAAAGGTGTTGGTTTATAAACTTTTTAGTGGTGTTTGAAAATGAATAGGTCGTACTTAAAAAAAATGTAGCCTAACACAATCTATTCATGTTATTTCCAGAATTCAAATTCTACCCCCTTCTTTAGTCATATAATTATTAATTATTGTACGGAAAAAGTTAATGGGTGCTCAAAAAGTGTTGGTTTATAAACTTTTTTATGAAAAAAGAAAAAAGTAACTTTTTAACAACTTTTTATATTTCTCATGAAAGTAAATATCAAATATTTCCTAAAATTATTCATTAACATAGAGAAATGCTAATGCCACAAAAAATATTAAAACTTTTACCACAACTCGTCGTGTGGTAATAAGTTGTGAGTGGTGGAGATGTGTACCCCTATGGACCCATTATGTTTTCTCCACCACTATTTTTGTAGTACTAGTTCTCATTAAAAATTTCCTAATGCCCTAAGGGCGCGCATTGGAAAAAAAAAAACCACTTCTCATCTAATATTCACAATTAATACACTAGTGTACACATTTTGAAATGCGAAAATCCATGTTTAAAGATATGTTAAACGTGAAAATGTACATGAATCAAGAAAATGCATATTTTAAAAAATGGATGCGAGAGAATTAATAACATTTACACCAAAATCAAATTCAGAATTTTTCTACATTTAGAGAATCAAAATTTGTAGGCAAAATGCTGGTAATTTACTATACTATGTTAGAGCAAATGAAAAAAAAAAAAATAGTCAATGAGGGACAAGATCTTCTTTGGAATTCATGGACATCAAATAATTATCCCAATGGTAACCTTAAAATCATTATACAAAAAAAAGTGACAAATCTCTGACTCTGAAATTAATATTGATACAATAATATCTGAGTTTATTTTTTTTCTCCAACTGGGTATCTCTAAAATTTGCCAAATATTTGGGAAAAGCCCAATAACTTATTAGTGGTGTTTGAAAATGAATAGGTCGTACTTAAAAAAAATGTAGCCTAACATAATCTATTCATGTTATTTCCAGAATTCAAATTCTACCCCCTTCTTTAGTCATATAATTATTAATTATTGTACGGAAAAAGTTAATGGGTGCTCAAAAGGTGTTGGTTTATAAACATTTTTATGAAAAAAGAAAAAAGTAACTTTTTAACAACTTTTTATATTTATCATGAAAGTAAATATCAAATATTTCCTAAAATTATTCATTAACATAGAGAAATGCTAATGCCACAAAAAATATTAAAACTTTTACCACAACTCGTCGTATGATAATAAGTTGTGAGTGGTGGAGATGTGTACCCCTATGGACCCATTATTTTTTCTCCACCACTATTTTTGTAGTACTAGCATTTCTCATTAAAAATTTCCTAATGCCCTAAGGGCACGCGTTGGGAAAAAAAACCACTTCTCATCTAATATTCACAATTAATACACTAGTGTACACATTTTGAAATGCGAAAATCCATGTTTAAAGATATGTTAAACGTGAAAATGTACATGAATCAAGAAAATGCATATTTTAAAAAATGGATGCGAGAGAATTAATACCATTTACACCAAAATCAAATTCAGAATTTTTCTACATTCAGAGAATCAAAATTTGTAGGCAAAATGCTGGTAATTTACTATACTATGTTAGAGCAAATGAAAAAAAAATAATAGTCAATGAGGGACAAGATCTTCTTTGGAATTCATGGACATCAAATACTTATCCCAATGAAAATACAAAATTTTTAAAGGACAAAAGTATATATTACATTGAGGCTTTGCATCTTCCCCTTTACTGCTTGTCATAGTTCTGGAGTGATAATCAAAATGTTTCAAACCAATTTCGTTGCCTTTTTCCGAAGTAAACAGATTCCTAGTCATTTCAATTGGTTGTTGTTGCCTCGCGATGGTACAACCATCCATAACTTTCATATTCTTTCGCTTAAAGAAAAAAAAAAATTAGAGTAATTAAGAGTTGAAGTTGAAACGAGTGAAAGAGTAGACAGTGGGCTATTTAGAGTTGTGAGAATTTATATAGATTGACAAATGATAAACAATTTTTATTTATTTTTCATGTGGAGAATTTAAAAACAGAGTTATTGTTTCATCAATGATAAGAGTATATAACTATATATATATAAATTTTCCCATGCATTGCTCAAGTTAGTAACTAATTATATATTAAGTGCACATCTTTATCAATGCAATCGTCCTAGCTAGATGATCAAATGATGATGACAATGAATATAGAATGAGGAACTATGTCAAATGTTTCATTAATATGGTATTTTTTGGATTGGTTACAAGATAATCTATGAACAATGAACTCATACATTAGATACCTAAGTCTTAAAGAAGTTATGTGGTACGTAGTAGTAGGTTTGTTCATACTGATGAATTGATAACAAGAAATACTAATTTCAAAATTTCATACCGAATGAGGATGACGCCTACTTCTTATGTAAAAATAACTCGCCCAAGCGAGGAGCAATCCACATCCGATGCCCTTAATGTCCAACATATTTGGCAAATTTTAGAGATACCCAGTTGGAGAAAAAAAATAAACTCAGATATTATTGTATCAATATTAATTTCAGAGTCAGAGATTTGTCACTTTTTTTTGTATAATGATTTTAAGGTTACCATTGTAAGGACAGTCCGAGCTTCTTAAATATAAGAACAGTTGAGTGAATGAAGAAGAGATTGAAGCTTAAGCATGATATGGAAAGAAGAAAGCAATCTATTCTTTTCCCTTCCGTTCCTATCATTCTTATCCAATTTTCATCTTGAGGAATTCATTTTGTCTTTTGCTTCCTTTCTCTCCCTTTCCTTAAGATTTATACTTGTCTCTGTATCAATTTCTTCTCCTCCTCTGTTATCATTCTTACGCAATGTCATCTTGAAAAAGAAGATTGTGGAAGATATTATTTGTTTAACATTGCTAAATATCTTGTTTTGTATTTTACTTTTGGTCACTGCCTTTTAGTTTTGGGACTATTCACATGCAAACTTGAACAGAAAAATATTTTCTTTTAGATCTACAATCTGCACACCCTTGGAGGTCCTCCATACTTTTAGAATGATAGCCTTCACTGCATTTTTGTTGATGTTTCTGTCTGCTAGGAGCTTTCCTACTAGACCTGTATTGAATAGTTCTTCAACAGCCTTTTCACTAGCTTTCAACTTCACCGCTTTACCCGTGCATCTGAGTTTCTTTGTTTTATCTGCTAAAGCTTCCACCAGCATTGATTGGTTTTCGATAGAGATAATAAAGTGGTTCAGGGGTGGAGCCCCTAGCCCACTAGCACAATTGTCTCTAAACCAGAAAAGAGGAAATAAATTTAAGGATGGATAAGGGTATTGCCGATTAGGTAAAGGAAATAACTATGGTCAGAAGATATTCAAAAGGTATTATCACCGAGGGAACTTTGATGGTCAACGTAGGAGGTGGCAAAACACCAAGGGGATTTTGGGATAAGATATAAAAAGGATGAAGAGAAACTACTAAGAGATGATGAACGGAGATGGCACCAGATGAAGAATAAACCTCGAGCCTAAACTCAAGTTAGGAAGCCTTGACCGAACTCAAGGAGACAGCAGTTGCCTTAGCAACTATCTAAGCCTACCTACACATTGATATTCACTTGGTACACTTGCCACAATTTGAATAATACAATTAATGCGGAATAGAGTATGGGAAGCATACGAAAGAGTGTACATTTTGAGGTCAATCGTCTAATAACTTTATTGACATTGACATCTCTAGATATTTTGAGACTTCTAGATTCTGATATTCATTTCCTCAACTATCAAATAATAGAAAAAATAATAATAATAAGAATGTACTTTTGAGGGATATATGACAAAGAAGTGAGGTAAAATTAACTTAAATGTGAAGTTCGATTATCTCTCTTTTAAGGGGAGCAAGTAAGAAATTAATACCAAATCCTCGGTATAGATTAGGATTCAATTTGAAATAAGTGAATTGGACTTTGTCACCTTTTTTTTTTTTTTTAGAGGTTGAAACTCTCAACCAAAAAAAAAAAAAGACTTTGTCACATTATTAATAATTTAAATAAATACAAAAATGGTGATGGTCACCCTTTTTTTTTTTTTTTTTTAATGTTGATAATGTTAATTTGGTAAAATCTAATCCACTCATTTCAAAATGATTTGAGTTTTTATTTTTTATTTTTATATATCCTTGGTGGTGTTAGTGATGACATTATTAGGAAACAACAATAAAATCTTAGTTTTAAATATTTTGGGGGTCGATTATGAATATGATTATTACATTAAAGGAAATGCTAACGAGTGCCTTTCGGGCACTCATTAATAATTCATTTAAAGAAAGTTTTTATGGAAAATGAAAAAAAAAAAAGTAACTAATATTTTGATAGCTTTTTTTATTTCCTATAAAAGTTGTATCAAAATTTTTCTAAAATAAATTATTAATGAGTGCCCCAAGGGCACTCGTTAGCATGACCTTTACATTAATAACGAGAAGTTGTAAGTTTGTGAATTAAATTACATCAACCTTATGATATGCAGAACAGGCATCTTCAATCACCGACAATAATGCACATGGGTTATGGCTTCTATATGGAGAGAGAGAGACCAACTAATTTTTACCAATTAAGTTGCAACAAGAGAGTAGAGAGAGCTTCAACAGGATGTTGGGATTGCTGAATTTACTGTGGAAGGGGACTCCTTGGTGGTGTATAATTCCTTGAGTGGTCAATCCGATCCTCCTTCCTCTGTGGCAAATGTTATTTCTGGTATACTGGGGTTGTATGGGGTTGGTTCACAAATTGATTTTTCACATATTAGACGCGACAGAAATAGGCCAGCTCATTTGTTAGCAAAATATGCGTCAAACCTTGACGATTATATGACTTGGATGGAAGAGAATCCTTATTTTTTAGAGCAAGCTCTTCTATATGATGTATCTTGTGTTTTATGATTTTAATAAAGTTTGAAGTCTTCCTATAAAAAAAAAAAAGAGAGTAGAGAGAGTTTTTAATGACGTAATTATTAGCTCAACCACAACGTGGACCAAAGCCAAATGTCTGTCTGGCTTTAATGGAAGAGAGGAGAGTCCCAAGTCACAACTTTAGACAATTTAAGTTTTTTTTTTTTTTTCCTGTTCATATCACATTTACATTGTTCATACTTTACATTGTTCATACTCTAATCCACCCCAAACACAAAGTTACAAGTTCACTGTTCACTGTTCATCTGATCAGGGGATGCATACACATTGTCACTCCTTGTTTTACTGGTTTTTCAGTGGGATTATAAAGTAAGACTAATACCCACTCCTAATCAATGAGAGACAAGAATTACAGATGCTGGTCTGCAAAATCAAATAGACATGACTTCCATGCCACTGGATGATTTCAGTTTAGTTGCATGAAGTTTTCCCATGAAACAAAATTCTTTTAACATCAGGGCCTAGTGGTGGTGGTGGGAGTTGGCCTTGGTTCTAGGATGGTGAGAACCTCGTTACTCATGAAGCCAATTCCAATTTGTTATCACGTGGCACAAGATTCCATTGTGTCCTTGCAGCTCTACCTGTAAACAAATCAACCATAGACATTTAAATCGATTAAACGTTTAAGGATGCAATCAAACATCGCAAGTGGAACAAATGCACACATTATTGAATAAACTGAAATAAACAAATTAATATGATGGTGATGACATAAGACTGCTACCGACCTTCATCTTTTTCCATTTTCATCTGCTGCCCCAAAGAAGACGAATTGGTGTACCAGCAAACCCTGCATCTGTACGTAGTTGCTTCTCCATATAGCGCCGGTAAGTCTCAGGGAAAAGTTTCGCATCATTAACAAAGAAAACGAATGTGGGTGGTCTTATGGCAGCCTGCAAAAGAAATCGAGTAAGATATGCTATATCTTGTAGTAGTTCATTTATACAATACNTAGACCTTGAAAGTTACCTCTCAAAAAAGAGAGATTTTTAGAGTGCTTTTTATTGTACCTCTCTTTTTGGGTAAGTGGTGTGGAGTCGCCACTTATTTTTTTATACAAAAAAGAAAAGAAAAAAGAAATACATGACTGAATTGTTCTCTTCATTGATTGAATAAAAAATTACATATTTGAAAATTTGAAAAATTACATAGCTTTGGGTCCTTGTTGCAGACTACCAAATAATTACATGGCTTTTTGTCCTAATTACATTCTACCAAAAATAAAATAAAGACAAGGCTTAGATCTACTTATCCAAAGACCTAAATTCAGAGGTTAGGTTACAGAATGGAAAGGTGTTAGGCACCCATTCCGCTCAGACAGAGTCTGGTCTTCTAGACTCCTGTGACCTATGTACCCTTTATGCATGCTATGGATGATATGTTGAACATGTGAAACAAAACTAAATCACGCAAATTTATTTATGAATAAATCATCTTCTTTGTTTTTAAAAAAAATTCAAATCAGTTTTGGGTGATGAAAAAAAAAAATTGATTTTGGTTTAGAAAAATTAGATCTGTTTTTAATATGTAGAAAAAATGGTTTTTGGAGATAAAAATTCAAATCTGTGTTTATTACATAAAACAAAGTCTTGATTTGAAAAATATCAGATCTATTTTTTAAGAACTAAAAAAAAAAAAAGGTTTTTTGATGACAGAAAAATTAGATATGTTTTTATATATTTTAAAAAAAGTGAAAAAGATTTTTTAAGAAGAAAGTTTCACTCATAATATAAATTTATGCAACATGCATTAAATAAAAAACCACAACCACAATCATGTTTAATCTTTTTCTTTATTTCAAAATCTGCATATGTTAAAAAAAAAAAAAACAGATCTGTATCTAAGAAAAATACAAATCAGTTTTTTATTTGAGAAAAATTCAGATTTACATCTAATGAAGTTTTTTTTTTTTTTTTTTTTTTTTTTTTTATAGAAAAATTCAGATCTACATCTAAGAAAGATGCAAATCTGTTTTTGATTGAGAAAAAAAATTCAGATCTACATCTAAGAAAGATGAATATTCATTTTTGTTTAAGAAAAATTCAAATTTGCATCTAAGAAAGATGCAGATCTATTTTTGTTTAAGAAAAAACATTGATCATATGCAAATTATTGTAATTAAGAAAGAGATCATGAAAATTATTTTAAAAAAAAGATCATGCTTTAACAAAACAATAATTAATAACTCATGTTATAAAAAAATGCATCATTATAAACAAAAAGAATAAAAAAGAATGGGGTGATTGAAAACAACCTCTTGCATGAGCACTCCTTGTTCTTGAGAGGATGTTTTAGAGTTCAAAGAAATTTATTCAATTATCTTTGAAACTTAAAAACCCTGATTTTAGCAGCAAATATCAGAGAGGATTAGCAAATATCAGCAATTTGAGAGCCTCAAAACGTATGCCTCTCAGAGCGTAAAAAAAAAAAGTGTGGAATTATGAGTCCCAGCCTCTATTTATAGAGGCTAGAAGACTCTAAAAAATAGCTTCGATGTGTAGAACACGAATCCAAACTCATCCTTTTGCGAAAAGATCGAAAAGGGTGTCTTATCGTCACCCGAAGGACGTTGGGCCAAAGCCCAAAAAGAGGAAATTCAGCCCTTTTAAAGTGCCATTTGGCACTCCAAAAATGCCGAATGGGCTCTTGGACACCAAACGTTCTTCCATGTTCGGGTGCGTTTTGGACTCTCCATATAAGGTTTTTTTATCCGGTCCTTGCACCTAGACGTGTTTTCATCCTTAATCTATGATTTTTTTTTTATTATCTCTTTTTTTGGATAATTTAGGCTTTTTCAAGAACAATTATCTTGTAGATAAATACCCTAAAATAAATCTTGATAAAGTTCAGATTATCCATAATTTTATTATTATCCAATCACCCCTTTTATTCCTATGCATGCACCCCTATTTTAAACACTAATTACAACCAATCACAAAATTATTTAATTAATTTTAATTGCTTAGCCAATCAGAATTATTTTAAATTGATCATATATGATCGACTCTACCTAGACACAATGCATGTTGACCATGCAACTTGATCATACGACATCTTTTGATCTGATGGTCCGATTTGGAAACCGGACACACCATTATGATCGTTAGAATCTCAAGATCATTTTTATGATATGCAATGAATGAATTAATGCATGTAATGCAAAGAAAAATTGATGCATGTAATACAAGAACAAATTGATGCATGTAGTGCAATCATGATTTTTGGGATACATGGATGGTTATTTAAGTTATTCTCCTTGATTAAATCATGGGTGCAAAATTGAGTGTTTACAAGGGGAACCCCAAAATAGACCCCCTCTTTCTCCCCATCACCAAACCACACCCTCTAAATACCTTGACCCATGGCCCACCTCCCATGTATTGGCTGGGTACAAGTAAGTGGTGCCTTGACCCTTTGTGCATGCTCCACTCCGTCTGAGTTTGTTTCTTTCTGGCCTTCACACCATTTCTATTGCCTTCGTGTTTGTTTAATTCTACTATACATTTTGGTTGGTGTTTTATCTCTTGTGACGTGAAGGATGTGTGGGCTTTTGGGCCCATGTCCCTTACCTTTCATCCTTTCCTTAGACTAGGCATTGCTTGGGTGAAGGCCCTCATCTTCTTGTCGAGCCCATGTTCTTTCTTTTCTGTGTCCGTGGGCCTCTTGCTTGTTGATCCTGCCATATCACTTCATTGTGCCTGCTATAGCTTTACCTCTCTTTTTATTTCCTCTTACCCCGTGGGCTTATGGGCTAATGCTCCTACCGTGCTAGCCCACTTCTATATCAATCTTTTGCTCAGGGCTTCGTTAGCCCACTTTCCATATCTTAACCTCTTTTGAGCTTTATTGGCCAGCATTCCTGCTGTGGCAACCCATTTAATTATTTCATTCCTTGGGCTTTTTTGGCCCATTTACTTTTTCTGTACCTCTTTTACTCCCATGGGCTTTTTGCTAGATCCTCTAGGCTTCCTCGGCCCAATTACCACATCCTTACCTCTTATTACTTTTTGGGTTTATTAGCCCTTTAAACTTAAACCAATGAGTTTACTAATTTATTTCCTGGACTTCCTTGGCCCGTTTACTTCCTTTTTACCTCTTATTATTCCCATAAGCTTACTACTTCATTCCTTGGGCTTCCTCGGCCCATTTACTCCATTTTTACCTCTTTTTGTTCTTGTGGGTATACTGGCCATCAATCCTGCCATTTCATCCTGCTGGGCTTGCTTCCTTATTGCCTTACTATTTTCCCTTTCCTACCTTTTCTATATTTTTGGGTTTCTTTTGTTGTTGGGCCCTTTGTCAAAAGTGGTCATCAACATTCAGGCCCCCAAGCATATGGATTGTTCCTATAATTCATATAAGAATACTTACGTAATAATTTTTGTGGATTTTTTAAATAGTAGGCCCCACCTTGTTTCCTTTCCTACCATAAACAGACTTGTCTCTTCGAATTATCCAATTTAGCAGTTATTCTGGAACATAGCCTCTACTTCATTAATACGATGCTTCTTTTGACGGCTGACCCGTTGCTTCCTTTCACATCACTTTTATTGTCCTTAGTCTCTTCATTTTTCTTTTTCTCATCATTCTCTCATAACCTTTTCTTTTCCTTTTCCTTCACCGTCTTGTCTTACCAAAATCTCGTTACCCATTATCTTCTCCATTCAATCCATCTACAATGTCGCCAGCGAAAGGTGATAGTTCTTCCCTCCATAAAGGGAAAGAGGTTGCCACTTACGATTCACTTGTTGAAACCATGGGCAACGAGGCTCCCCATTCCGAATCGAGTGGACACAGAGTGTTGAAGGCCACACCATGGGTTTTATGGCGGTGTTACAACAAGCTAGCGTGTTGAAGGCCATCGTTTCTTCCCGATGTTTGTCCAACTATCGGGATTTGTTCAACCTCTGCCATTTAGTCTGTCGATGGTGTAGTGCCATCCATACCTTCCTCATTTCTTGCGGCAAGATCATCGTGACCTTAGAGGATGTGGCGAATCAACTATTGCTACTTATTCTCGGTGATACAGACCCAAATGATATTGAGTTTTTTGCCGAGGAAAAGGTTGTGGAGGCCGAGTTGAAGAAAGGGATAAGTGGGAATGCGAAGTTGTCTCACTGGGTTGGTGCTTTCTCCAAGGCTTCCACCACTGTCCGCCATACCGCCTTCATCGCGTTTTGGCTTTGTAAATTCATATTTGGTTCACATCCCCATTATGTTGTAAAACCCCTTTACTTTCAGTTAGTCGTAAAAATTTCTGCTGGGGTGAGTCTGCCATTGGCCTCTATGTTTCTAGGTCATTTGTATGTACAACTAGATATTCTATAGAGTGATTAGAGGCAAGCAGGTTCCTGCCATATAGTTACTACTTCCGCCCACAGTACCATATTACAGCACCTGCTATGGGAGCTTCGTGCTAGGCATTTGGCTAAGTGCAAGTTAGTCCGCTTTGCCAAGGAGAAATACCAGTCTTGTTCAAAGGTGATTACTGAATTTTGTGGCCGTTTTGCTTCTGATTTTCCGTTGGCTTATCACTAGGTTAGGTTGAAGCCGTTTGGGCACCCTACTATAAAGTTCTTTGATAAGGGAGTTGGCTTTTCTTGGAGAGCTTATAGATATTTAAGCAGTGGATTCACTTGTGCTGATTTGGCTATGGACCCTTTTATGGCCACTGTTGGGACCACTACCCCGTTGATTGCTTTTGATGGAAGGGGGATTACATACTTAGCAACCACTAATGCTGTGGGAGCTTTGTGCTAGGCATTTGGCTAAGTGCAAGTCAGTCCGCTTTGCCAAGGAGAAATACCAGTCTTGTTCAAAGGTGATTATTGAATTCTGTGGCCATTTTGCTTCTGATTTTTCGTTGGCTTATCGCTAGGTTGGGTTAAAGCCGTTTGGGCACCCTACTGTAAAAGTTCTTTGATAAGGGAGTTGGCTTTTCTTGGAGAGCTTATAGATATTTAAGTAGTGGATTCACTTGTGCTGATTCGGCAAATTGTGTATTAACATGGTTTCCATCATCATTGGTGAGAGCTATGATATTGGGGCATATAAAATGAAGATACTTTTCATCTCACAAGATTTGTGGGATTTAATTAAAGAAGGTTAGGAAGAACCTACAAATTTAGAAGCCTTCTCAACTTAATTGGACAGTATCAAAGCAGAAGGAATACAAGCAAAATCAGCAAAGAGATAAAAAGGCTCGGCTCTTCATCCAACAAGGGCCAAGAAAAAGTATATTTCCTCGAATTTTGAGTGCAACTAAATTTAAAGAAGCACGAGATATAATGAAAAAGAAATTTAGTGGCCATGATAAACTAATCTCTATTAAACTAAAAAGTTTTTGGAGAGAATTTGATAATTTGCAGATGAAGAAAAATGAAACTGTTTTAAGAATTCTTCTAAAAAGCTTTAGCAATATTCAATTAAATCAAAAGCCATGGAGATGCTATAAATTATCAAAAAACTGTGGAAAAGATCTCGAGAAGCTTACCATCAAAATTTAAACACGTGGTAGCTGTAAGTCTACTTTAATAACAGATTTTATTATTATTATTATTATTATTATTTGTTGATGACTAAACTCAAATGATGTAAAGTCTGTTTTCTTAAACAAAAATCAAATGCATTTACTACTTTTCTCTAGTTTAAGGCACTTGCAAAAATAACCTAAGTGGGAAACCCAAAAAGACTCTTAGGATGGGCTGCGAATGAAGAATTTATCTATCAACCTTTTAAAGATTATTGAAAAGAGTAAGGCATACAAAGACAGCTTATAGCATGACACAACCGCTATCATGGTGGCATAGTAGTAGATAATATGATCAATATATCATATCATGACTAGTTCTCTAGATCCAAATAAATATGAATAGATGAGTTGGTTACTAATTCATAATATGGGCCGTCCCTTCTTTTGACTATTTTTAGTCTACCAAAATCATCAAGTCACACACTAAGAATAGCAATTATATCAATATAAGAAAAAATAATTGAATTTCTATTCAACCTTATAGAATTGCCTTTTTTTAATTTTTTAATTTATTTAACAGAAACAGAAGAATGCAAGAATCATAGTAATTGCTGAAGTGGCACGAAACATTTTGAAAGGAAAATGAATTTCAATTACTTTTTGGACAAAAATAGCTGATATTGCTATTTATATTTTAAATCGATAGCCTACTAAGATCGTTCTCGAAATGAAACTTGGAATGGACGAAAATCTCATGCACAACTTCTAAAAAGTATACAGTGGCAGATTGATGGGTAAGGCCTGCGATGGGTTGGAACATGTACACGTGTCAAATAGGTGCTAGCAACATGATGTGGTAGTTACCAACAGTTGACATCTATAATATAACTTTTTTACTTAATGCCTGTATCCTTAATTTTAATTTTATTTATTTTTGATAATTCGATAGTTATAATGAGACGAGAAATTTGAACCCTAGATCACTAGATGTTATCGTTAGAAATACTATGAGGTGTCAGTTGAATTACAAGACTCTTGACTTTATTTTTAATAAAAAAACGACATTATAAATGTTAGGAATCTTCACCAATTCCCAGATTTGTGAGATGCAAAAAACATTAAATAAATAAATAACATACACAAAGGCAATCACACGACACAAGAAATTACATAGTTCAGCAGTTTGCTTACATCCACATAATTACAATGATTTCACTATTTTCAGGAAAAATATACAAGATGCAATACTACAAATTTTCTCTCTAAAACATCACAACAAACTCTAATCTGAAGTAACAGATTCACAATGGACTAAAAAGCAAGCTAAAAATCTCCCATTAAAAACCATAACACTTATATATTGGCCCAGGTCTCCGCTTCATAGACCAAGCCTCAGAAAATCTCCAATTAAAAATCCTACACTTGTATATCGAGTTGAGTCATAATCTGGATCAAACACAAACTACGCTCCACACAGCCCAACAATAAAAGTATTCATTTCCATTTCTTTCCATTCAACTCCCAAATCAGGTTACATTCTATTATTTTCCATTCAAACATCCAAACAAGAGACAAATATTTAATTTCTTTCTATTCCTCCACACACCCGCCCGCCCACCCCACCCCCCCCCCCCCCACCCCCACCAAAAAAAAAAACCCCTTCCTTTTCATTTCTTTTATAATTTCCAAATCATTGTCTTAATGTCATCACAAGGCAGAAAATTTTGGGTGGAATTCTGGCCTGTGACACAGTAAGGTAGCTCTCGGTAACTATACTGTCCTGAGCTAATGAAAGAAGCCCAAAATGGTTAATATCCCCTTCATCCACAGTATAGTAACCAAAAATAAAATTATCAACTTTAAAAGTTCTTCCAAAATGGAAAAAAATTGAAAAAGGGCCCAATAGAAATGAATAGAAAATTCTACATATAAATTTGGTGTCACTTGTAATCTTCCCGGCACACAATGATTGCCAGTGTTGTTGAGCAGTTTGAGGTGACCATTTCCTTTATAAAAGTATATCTCAGAAGCAACAACAGATTTACATCATTAGATGCTAGCTGTGCTAAAACAATGTTGTTATGCTCCTGTTGAGAACGTAGCTCCAAAGTTTAAAGGAGCTCTGCAGTGTTAGAAAGGATGTAGTACAATAATCTGTTATCATGGCAGATTAAACCTCAAAAGAATAGCGTATGGTTAGAATTATTCAATAGAAAAAGATGGTTCAATTGATTTGAGTTTGTCTCCAATGTAGCACATATTGCAATAAGACTGATGTCCTCTTGTGAAGCCTTGTTGCTTTGCTGTACATAGATTAGAAGGTGATAGTTCTCCTGCTGTTTCTCTACAGTTGATTTTGAGGCCTCTACATCTATAAATGATCTATTGAGTTGATGAAGAGCACCATGCAGATCCCCTCACAATTTCATATTTGATCACCAAGAAAAAGTAAAAACAAAAACAGCAAAGAATAAACTATGCTATAGCTTTGAGTGTTTAATGTACATTTTTTTTTGGTTGCACTTTTGGACTGTTGTTAGAGTGAGGTAAAATCAGAATGAATGCCAGTGTACTAGCATTATTAATCTACAATTACAAAGATGATTTTGTTAAGATTACCTGACTAATTGGTTCTAAAGCATCCTAGAGAAAGTTCTATGTCCATCTACGATCTTCTTTAAATTGTATGCCTATTCTAGAATTCCAAAAGGTCCACATTCTATGGAACTAATACCTAAGCTAGATTGATTAGAAAGAAGTTCCATCAGAAGAAATCATCAAATGCCCTCTCACTTTCGAATCCTGCACAGTGCAACAATCCAAGAGAAAGAAATGTCATGTGGTTACATGGGAACATCCTATTTTCACGAAAGTAGCAAATAAATGGAGAACATAATAATGTCATTTAAGAAGCAAGGAGAAATTGAGATGTGAGGGTAGCATCAGAGGAGAGGATGTGAGGGAAAGTATTTCAAAGGGAATTTTGCTCCAATAAGTGATAACTTTCAGACAAAGTCAGTACTTTCTCATTTGCAATAAGCCCAGTGGTCAACAAGCTGGTCCATCATGTGTATGGTTGCAGTACAGAAAATACAGGTCTCCCCATTACTTTGCTTCCAGGAGTAACAAGGGATAAATTAAGAATTCTAAAATTAAACAGGAATTTTTGTTGTTAAATGTGACAGTATATGACAATGAATCGAGGTCATAAAGAAGATTTATTCTATGCTAAGAAATCACCCTATCAAAAATATATATGCACAAGAATCTTTGTGTTTGGTTCACTCCTTTCAATAACTTAGTTTAATTGCTGCACAATTAAGATAATGAAAAGTATTTGCTGGATTAATATGTATAATGGGGAAATCAAATTGCACTAAGAAACTAGAACTGACCTGATAATTCTGCTGCTGAAATATCCTGAATTATCAGCTGGAATGGACTTGGCTTGACAGAAGGAAAGGTTGGTGAAGTTGGAGCTGGAAAAGTGAAATCAGAGCTAGATGATGAAGAATCTGAGTCACTTGAAATGAATTCAATCTGATCCTCTCCAGTAAAGTTTCCAGAAATTGAACTCAAATTTGATGTAGACAATATCATTTTCAGCTCTGAGACTTGATTTGACATAGAATTTGTCATCCTGAGACACACTAAATTAGATTCAGTATTAGTCAAATGACCTGTGAAAGGTTACAAAAGTCGTCATAACTTGTAAAAAATGCAAATACATAAATGATGTAGAAGAGAGGTTTGCATCAGGAACATGCTTATTTCCTTATTTGCCCAGCCCCCCTCTCTCTCTTTAATGTTTTAATTCATTATTGCATTTAAATTCTTTAGGAAATTTGGGAGAGATTTGCGGACCATGTAGATTTGAGGTTGGAGATGGCAACCACATGAGATTTTGGCATGACAAATGGTGTGGCAGTCAAACTTTAAAGATAGCACACCAAAAGTTGTTTGCAACTCCAGCTGACAAAGATGCTTCAGTTGATCCAACCTAGAGGGTCACAGGAGGATGCGTATATGGAATATCAGACTTAGTAGACATGTCAATGATTGGTAGTTAAAGTCAGTGGATCCATTTTTGTATTCCAACATGCCAGGTGGAGTGGGCCCTAAAAGATTGAGGTTGAGTCTGAATGGCAATGGGAGATTTAATGTTCACCCATACTATGAGGTTTTGCAAGTCTCAACTGTTGTGTTTTTCCCTTGAAAGAGCTTTCGGTGTGCTAAAGCAACAAAAAGGATTGCATTATTTGTATGGACAGAACCATTAGAAAAGATCATACAAATGATAATCTTATGAAGCTGAGGCTATAACATGGTCAATTGGTGCCTTATATGTAGGAGAAGTGGGGATACTGTGAGCGACCTTTTGTTGCATTGTGATGATGCACATTATCGACGGCCTTTTGTCCTCTCTATGTTTGTTGTCCATTTGGTGATTCCGAAGAGTGTTGTTGACTTGCTAAGTGTTAATTGGTTTGGTAAACACTCCACATTTGTTTGAAATTTATTTGGATATTGTGGAGAGAGAGGAATCATTGTACTTTTGTAGGCATAGAAGTATTGGGTGTCCAAATTAAGTAATCTCTTGTTAGGACGTTTGAATGGCCTTGTGTTTTATTTTTACAACGTTTTAGATTTCATTGACTTTCTTTCTTTCTAAATGTAACTCCTATTCTTTTTGTTGTATTACATATACATCCTGTATGCGTAAGGTAGCTTCTTTTCTTCAATACAATTTTAAAATTATTAAAATTAAAATTCTTTCTTTTTGTTAATGTTTTTTTTTATAAGTAAACTTTTTTTTTTTTTCAAAGGTCTATTGCATTCCTCATCAATCTCTCCTAAATTTCTTTCTATTTCAAATTCCTAAGATCTTGACTTAAATAATTTAAAACACTTTAATATCTCTTTTAATGCTTCAAGTATCTTTTGCATTCCTCTTTCATCTCTTGGAAAATTTCTTTCTATTTCACACTTAAGTAGGTAGCAAGCTCTTAGATCTAGACACAAATAATGTGTTTCCCTGTCATCAAACTAAAATGTACCATCATTTACTTCATTCATTTGCCACTCAGAAGACCAGCATCAAAGGGAAAGAAAAAGTAGACAAGAGGAAAATGATTGTCACAAGGTCAAGCACTATGCCAATGTGGGGAGTACGTAAACAATTTTATTTTGATTAATTTGAATTTATAATTTTAGATATTGATTATATTTTTTCTGTCCATTGGATTTTATTTTAGGTCTAATTAGCTATGCTAATAGGTTATTAGTATTTTATTTAATATCCTCTAGTCCAGTTTATTTTCCTGATACAATAATTTGTCTTTGGTCCAAGTCAATTAGGATTAGAGTTTAATCATAATAGTTTATATAAGTGCAATATATACTTGAACAGAGACAAGTTGACAATGGATGAATAAAAACTTTTTTGCTATTATGCCAATGGTTTGGTGCTAATTAGTTCTCTATCCTCACTTGGTGCTGATTCCAAGCAATACTAGAAGCTTATTCCTAGTTTTATTCTATTTTCCCTATTTCATTTCCAGCAAAATCCATTTTGGAAAAATAGGGTGGCATCCCTTTGGTTATCAGAGCATTCATTGTTCTGCATGAACACCTTTTTTTTTTTTTTTTTAATAGGTAACAAAAGTTTTAGTGAATAAAAAGTACATTGTGTTCACGATTATGAACAATATATACTTGAAAAAATAACAGATACAGCAAGAAGAAATTTTCAAGATCTTCCAAGTGGTTAACTTCCCACTTGTTAATCTCCCAAGGACTGAAATTTTCAAGATCTTCAATAAGGCTGCGTTTGTTTTGGGTGAAAACTACTTCCGGAAATGCTTTTTTGTAAATGTGGGTGTTTGGTTGCGCATGAAAAATAGCATTTCTGGAAATTCTTTTCAGTTGACCGTGAGTCAAGAGCGAAATTCTTTTCCCTTTTTATTTTCACTTCAAATGTCATTTTCCCGAAAACAGAGAGAGAGAGAGAGAGAGAGAGAGAGAGAGAGCACGAGCCGCGAGCTCGAACCGCCGCTCCAAGCCCGGAGCAACCGCACGAGCAACCACCGGCGACCTTCGACCCACGAACCAACTAACCCAGAACCTTTGACCTTCGACCTAGACCCATCGCCTTCGACCCAAACCCAGACCCAGACCCATTGCCTCCTTGATCTCGCTGATCCACGAACCTCGATCTCGTCGTCGACCTAGACCCATTGCCTTCAACCTAGACCCACGAACCTCGATCTCGTCGATCGCCTCCTCGATCTCGCCGCTTGGTCACTCTCTCTTCCTTGCTCTCTCTTCCTTGATCTCTCAGTTTTGTTTTTTTAAAGTTTGATTTTTGTTGTTGTTGTGGTGGTGTGGTGGTGATGTTTTGGTGGTTGTAACTTTTGATTGCCGGAATTTGCTGCCGGAATTTGTTGTTGAATTAGCTGTGATTTTGAAATTTTTTGTAATAAAATTTGTTTGAATGCTGAGAAAATAGCTAAGAAAATATGAAAAAATTGTAGGAAAATAGCATTTTCAGAATAGAACCAAACACATGAAAATATTATCTATAACAATTTTTATAATGCAACCAAACGCTTGAAAATATTTTCCTTTTCCGAAAATAGCATTTCCAGAAAATAGGCTATTTTCTGAAAAATATTTTACGGGAACCAAACACAGCCTAAATTTGTGACGTAGGAGAATTTAAGCCCAAAGGACAAAATGAAAAGGGACATTAGTCCATTGCATTTTATTTCTCTATTATTATTATTTTATTTTTTTTGACTTAGAAGTGGGGAGAGGACATTTGAATCTAGGTTCTGCACATGGGAAGAACTAAGCAATGTCACTGAATCACAAAGCTCTTGCCTATGTTACTAATGTTTAAGTTGATTATTATGTCTTGAGTATTTTAAGAGGTCATGTGACTAGCACGTGACTTTTAATGAAGTTAGATGTTAGGGATTTAATTTCTATGTATAAGATGAAGGGATAGGATCCTACGGTTCCTAAAGGTTCTACCAAAAAAAAAGGGTTGCTAAAGGTTATAATATACCCTTTTTGAGTCATTGTAAGCTGCCTTTTCTTTATATAATCTATAAAATTTCAGATTTAAATATGTTTTGACTCTTTGAGTCCATTGAGCCTAGAGATCGATATTTTAGTGTTTTAATTTCAATCCTATTTTCTTCTACTAGCAGTAATCTTGTTTTATTCCTGGAAATTTCTTCTAAACCATTCTTTCTACACCATATTTCAGCTCTCACCACATCATTATGACAGTTTCTTTAACATAACATTCACTCATAAAACCAGTAGGCTTTAATTGGATTTCATCTTCCCTGGGAGGACTGAAGGAAGGAGAGAGAGCTACCTCCCATTACGTAGTCAGTTGGCCCAACTGGCCTCCAATGCCTCTTTCTCCCTAGCCACCCCCTCCCCACCAAGAAAAAAAAAAAAGGAGAAAATATGCACCTGCCAAACTATCTTTTTAGAAGCACAGTTATGTAGTAAGAATTGCTTCCACAAAATTTAGCAATGAATTTGGTCATAAGCAAGCATGGTTGATCTAACTTATTGCTAGATTTGATTTAATTCTCTTGAGGAAGCACCATTTCAAATTCTACACCAAACATTTTCCATAAAACAATTTGCTAATCAAGAACTGTGAGATTATATCTTTCTTATGGAGCATCATACTAATACTACCTGTTGAAGGAGTCCTGAAGTTGATGAACTAATCTTTCAGTTTCTTCTAATTTTTTACGTCTTTCTTCATTTGTTATCTGGGCTTCTGCATATTTCCTTTCACACTCATCAGCTCTTTGTTTTTCTGCCCACAGCAAGGCCTGTGTAATGTAAAACCACATCAAAGTTTTATTAACAAAGGAAGTCTGAATGCCTAGACCAGAAAATCTGAAACATTAGTATCAACAAGATGCGCCAACAAACAAAACAAGTTAAACAAGGACACATTCTTCCCCAACTTCTTCTATCAATAGTAATGTTCTTTGTTATGTTTCATGGATGAAGTACATTGTACATGTGCTTCCAATTGGAAGATGATCAATGTAGTGGATATAAAATCAATAAACCTTGACTGTTGATGTAGTGTGGAGAAGAACGATGTTATTAAGAACACGAAAATGGATGCATAGCAAGTTGATGTAGAAAGAAACCATACATCAATCCAGTCTTGATAACTTGAAGATAGTATGTAAGATGAGGAGAGGCCAAGTGACATGGCATGATCAGGAAGAAAAGAAGAGGATGGATATTTTATGGAAACATGAGCCAACTAGAGGCACACAAGTTCACAAGTTGATGACCCACATCATATGGTGGGGCTAAGGGCAGTTTTTTACTTGTGTATTTCTATGTCACATGAAACCATCAATCCTGCAGTGACTTTAAAAATAATATGCAGACAACACTGAAATAGGAGTAACTTAGATCATGAAAAAAAGAAAAGCTAGATACTCAAACCTCTAACTCAGGTGCAAACAAGTTCAGCTGAGCCAAACCAACTATTTAATAGCTGAAGCTTGGCCATGTCAAAATGTAAAACACTTGAACTCAAGTCATGAACAAATTCATTCAGCTCCAGTTTGATCTCAGATTGGAAATATTTGCTAATCTGCAAGCCGTAACTGAGATATACTCTAAATGGTTTTGTGAATCGAGTTGTCTTAAAGCAAAACTAACAACAGATTTAAGGTGGGGGGAAAATCCAATTGCTGAGGGTGTTAGGGGATTCAATTAAAAGTTAAAACCGTTGGGATAACAGTGTATATCAACCTCACAAACACACTGCTATTAACTTTCCCCTCATGTGTAGGCCCCTCTTATATCGTATACCCAATTGCAGACACTGCACGTGCAGAAATAAAGAAATTACTGGAAATGGGAGTCACCAAGACTTGAACCTTGGACCTCATAGACAAACAATGATTGAACCATGTTGTGTTGATGACCAGGGAGAGAATGTGAAAAGATTGTGAGAGAAAAACTCTAGAGTGGTTGGCTTCTCCATTTACATATTCTATTAACATTTGTAAAATTATGGGACAGCCTTTAGATATATTGGCTGATAACTTTAAAATGATCTTTTGTATACTATATTCTCTATTGGTGATCCGGCCTTACTCTCCATAACGAAAAAAAAAAAAAAAAAAAAAAAAAAAAACTTATTATATCAGCGTGAACATCTTTTGGGTCATAACATTTACATTGTCAGATGCCAAAGATGCAAAATATAAAAATCGATGTAACCTTTTCTTGTCATGGAGGGAAAACAAAAGGAAAATGGAGAATTCTGGGAGCCTGAAACATTTGAAGAAATATAGGCTTAATAAGTATTACCTTCAAATTTTCCACTTCCATGGTGAGAGTCTCAATCTTTTCAGCATCTATGTCAGAATGTGAGGGTTCTCTGATTACTGGGGAAGCCGCTTTGATTGCTTCCTGGACAACATGATAATTTACATTCATTGACAAGCAATGTAGTTTTTTCATTGACTTAGAATTATGTTTCTGATTTTGTAGTAAATATAATAGCAGGATTTGCACCACTCAGTTTCAATACTAACACAATTATGTCATGTTCTTAGTCCTTAACACAATTCTCTTAGAGAAGTTAAACATGTATAAAAGAATTAAAAAAAATCATAATTACTAAAAAGTGAGAAGCTAGAGGTGAAAATATTTGAATTTCTCTAAACTATTAACATTTTCAAGTACCAATAATAGACATGTACATCTGGACACACACATAAAAGGAGAGAGAGAGAGGATGGAAGGTTCATAAAGATATTTTGAATGCATTGAAATGGAACACTATTGAATGGGTTCTATTATCATAGTTTATTTTCATTATAATGTGTTTACAGGGAGAAGAAACAGATAGCCCTCACAATGTTAATTGATGCATATAATCCTGGAAAGGGAGACAGCTCAGTATTAGTAACAAGATTAGGTACCAGTATAGAAGGTAGAAAAGGCATTAGCCACAATGAAACGGTATGCAAAAGTTGCAGTGTACTCAAAGTTTAGAAGGATGTTGAACTTTGAAAAAAAATTACTTAATATTTTAACAACAGAACAATAGAAGAATGGTGATATTTACCATCTTTTGTTTACTAAGTTCTCTCTTGGCAATTCTTACTTTCCATCTGAACTGCAAAATGATTGATGCTTTCTTAAGCTTCTTATAGTCTGAGAAGGCTCTATGGCAGCGCCAATTGGCCTGCAAATGTTTTTATCATTCCTTGAGAACATGAAAAGCAACAAACTATTTATACTATGCATTACAAAACAACAATGTAATACCTGAATGACAATTGCAGCCTTTGTGCGCTCTCTGTATCTAAATTCAATACGAGCAACCATTGACCGTAAACCTGTCTGCAAGACCACTGTAGATAATTTAATTCTGATGTAGGCTTTTCTAGTCAGGTGTCTACGCAAATCTCTCTGAATTATGACAGTAGCTATCTCTCTTTTCATGAGCTTATATAATTTGCGAGCCAGTTCCCCTGTAAATTATAACAATAAGATAGAAAATCTATATGCAGCCAATAGAAAAACTGCATAAAATGATGGTCCATAGTCATATGGTACAAGCATCAGCCAATAAGTTCCAGGTATATAAACAAGGAAAAAGTTAACAGATGCCCTATGGCGTTGATTTAGAATATATTTTTAGAAACTTTTTATGGCTTTTTATATTTCCCATAAAAGTAGTATTAAAATTTTCCTAAAATGGTTTATTAACAATTACTCTAAGGACACCTATTAACATGACCCTATAAATAATGCATTCTAAACATGATGGTATGAGGTCAAATGATTAAATTTACCATATCCTAATAGTTTAAGTTTTTGGGACAATCGGTAATTTAACATAGTATCAGAGCAGGAGGTCCTGGGTTCGATCTTTATCTCCTTCACTCTATCTTCTATTTAAAATCCTACCTGTTGGGCCTCACCTATTAAAAGGGAGTTTGAGCCCACACGTGAGGGGAAGTGTTAAAAATATATGGTTAAATGATTAAATTTACCATATCTCAATAACTTAAGCTTTTAGGACAATCATTAATTGTTAATTTAACAAGTAAATTTCCAAGAAATGGGCATTTGATAGACTTACCTCTCCAAAAGGATTGTATATGAATAGAAGCCTTCCACTTTTTAACAAACATTTTACGAGTAATATGGGTTCTAATATGTTTTTGGATGACCTTGGCTGAGATGCCAAGTATGCTTGCTCTCCGTGCATCTAACTCGGCCATCTGACCAGCTCTTAGGAAAACCTTTGTTTTACCTATCTGGAAAACCATTTATGGGTCAATTGCCTATACAATGACATCTTGCACAAGAAGGATGTAAACCAATATATCAGTCAATATGCTTATGTGCAATTTATAGCTAGTTGAATAATACATCGATAGTAAATTTCAAGTTCCCTTGAAATTAAAAAACCGCAAGTATCCACCAAGCTTGGCCGTAAGTATATCCAGAGCACTCAAAGTATTATGATTTTAATTTTAAGGGTTACCAGACAGCAAGTCTTTCTTCAACCCATAAAGGGTTCTGGTATTACCTGATAATCTGTAAGCCCCATCTTCTCCAGAATCTTTTTGCATGCTACCTCTTCTTCATAGCTGCTAACAAATGCATAGTTTCAGAAAAGATAATTTTACAATGTAAGATCAGCAAACATGAGAAAGAACTTGAATTTTGTTTTTATAAGTAATTTTATTTGTTGAAGAAAAAGACAAGAAAGAACTTGCAGATAGGCCAGTAAAGAAAAAATATGATGACAGAATTGTTATTTAGTTTAGAGCTAAGGTGATACTTACTTCCCTTCAAAAACCTCTGGTGCAAGGCTGCGAAATCGATTTAGAAAATCATCAAAGGTCCTGTGAATAGGGTATCCAGCGCATTTGATTCTGACCGCTTCTAGAACACCCTACACAAATAAAAATGAGTATAACATGCACAAACATTAATAAATAATAGCGCAACACAACTCCAGATTTTACTTACACCCGAACGTAGTTGTTGCAAGACACTGATATTCTCAAATATTGCAGGTTTTAAAAAATTATTTGGCTTCACACATCTAATGTAGTGGGGCTCTGTGGAACTTAGTGTATCCATCAAATGTTGCAACTGTAGCTGCACCAATTATATCAGAACATGAGTTGTTGATAATATATTGCAGAACTTGATAAGTCGTTTTCCTTCCAATTACTGTAACTCACTTGAGGTAAAATCACCAGAGTTGTAAAGAAGATGATAGAAAAGATGATACCTTAAAACGAGAACCAATAGATGAGAACTTGGATGATTTGGCTCCCTTATCAGAAAGAGAAGGGAAAAGGCCTGCTACAAACGAACAACTGGAAGAACTCAACAAATTTTGATGTTCAGCAACAACATAGTCTTTGTTTTTGTCTAAAAATTGATCCGACTGATACCGAACCTGAAAAGAAGTTCATAAAGTGAAGATACTTCAACAGAAGCCCACATACAAAAAATTAAGTAAAACAGCAGAATAGATAATCAAACTTACCTCTCCGGCATAATGAACAATGGTAAAATCTGAGCGCGTCAGTTTTGGCTTGATGAAGCGTCTATGATCTTTGAATGTCTGGTAAAGCTTTTGCGAAAAGGTTTCATGATTTGATTTTGGAAACATACTGTAAACAGAAATGTTAAACAAATAAGAAGTTTATAAAAATAAAATTAAGCCCCCCAAATAAAGAGCACATAGACTGCCTTAAAACTTGATATTATCAAATTCGTGGGATGCATTTCCACCAAGCTTGATGTTGGATTATTGTGTCCTCCTCATGCCTACCTTGCTTGCTGAATTTCAAATTATAGACTGTCTTTATATGGTGCTCAAGACTAGACAAAGAAGTTAATTTATGGATCAGATAGCTACAGCATCTGATTGATTGTGATATTGAACAAATGGCATTGATTGGCCTAATATACACATTCAAATGTACTATAGCAAAGCAAGAATAAAAAAAAAATGTTTAACATACCAAGCTTCATCCAGCAAAGCAATGATGCCACCTGGTTTCTGCAAGAAGGCTATGCATTAAAGATAGGTGAATGATAGCTAATTCAGAAAATCAAATACTTATATCTGAACAGCTAAATGAACAACCTGGAAATAAACTATAATAAGATATGATGATAAATAGGATCTATGTTAAGTTTTTTATTTAATTGTTGCCTCAATGTTTCCGTTGGATATGACATTGGAAAGACATGATGAGACTCTCTATTCCCCATTATATTATACTACAAGTAACAGACTCTGATTTCATTTGTTTTCTTCATTACAAACAGTAAAAAAGTTCCTCTAAAATATATTAATTAAAGATCCATTTTGCACTTTTATGAAGAAAAAACACAGAGAGAGAGAGAGAGAGAGAGAGAGAGAGAGAGAGAGATTTTAAATGAAAATGTAAAAAAGAAAAAGAAAAAAAANTTTTTTTTTTTTTTTTCAAAATGCACATTTTATAAAAGCTAATGCAAATGGACTCTAAGGATATGCATGAACTAGTGTGACTGAAAGCAAATGGAGGCATTGAAAGTGAGTTTGCTATCAGTATAGGTTTGCATCAATAATCAACATTAAGCCCATATCTCTTTGCACAAGTAATAGATGAGCTCACTAAATAAATTCAAGAGGAAGTCACTTGGTGTACACTTTTTGCAGATGATGTGGTTTTAGTGGATGAAACTAGGCACGGAACTAATGTCAAGTTATAAAATTTGGCAAGTGCTTTAGAATCTAAAGGTTTTCAGTTAAGTCAGACTAAAATAAAGTAAATGAAATGTAAGTTTAGAAAAAGTAGAAATAAAGATGATGGGCCTGTAAGACTTAATGGTCAAGAGATACCAAAGAACGTGAGATTTGGATATCTTGGATCAATAATTCATAAAAATGGAGAGATTGAAAAGAACTATAATCATAGGATGAAAGAAAGGTGGATGAAGTGGAAAAGTGAGTCAAGATTATTGTGTGATTATAAAATACCTATTTTAGGTATAAATTTGTAATTTTTATTTTGAACACAATAAATTTTTGGTCTCCATGGTAGCCAAGTGGTATTAGCACTGCGCTCCTACATGGCAGAATGCCACATTAGAGCAAGTTCCCCTTGAGTAATTTTAAGTTGGGCAGTCATACCCTCTATAGAATTCGTGCTCATGCACATAGGCATTTTCCTTGTCTTGGGGTGTTCAATACAATTAATTAAGATAACTTTAGATAATTGCCTAAATGAGTGGATAGCTATCAAACTACAAGAAAAAGGGTAAGGAAACCTTTTCGATAAGATCTAAGATGTCTTGATTATCAACAAATTCTATGTAGCTCCAATCAATTTCCTCCTTTGTGTATTCCTCTTGCTCCATCTTGAACACATGCTGAAAGACATCATCATATTTAGATTGTATGTTGAGGAAAATCAGTGAACTGTAAAGTTGTCAAATATGACTAACCTCATACCTGGTTGGAATGTTGTTGCAGCTTTTCATTTGTAAAATTAATGCAAAACTGCTCAAAACTGCCAAAAATGAATATAAAAAGTTAAATCAGGATAATGTTTTCTTTAGATTCCAAGCTCAAGATCTGTAAGTGATTTTATCTATGCCATTCAAATGTCCGATTTTCATTTGTAATTCATTAATCAATGTACCAATCACCAATTCCAGTGGCCTCAGTGGGCACTCCAAACAACGTCAATTCAGGAAGTCAGTAATCCAAACCACCCTTTGGCAGGCGAGAAGTGTAAGCTCAGGAGCAATTGAATTAACTGATCTTCTATGCAAACGTACTCTCATAGACACAAATATGCAGTAATGTAACTAGTTAATCAATGATCACCTATTAGTTTTAAAGCTTTCAAAACCATAAATGTCAAGGATCCTGATCAGACATTTTGAGGATGGATCTTGCCCAATTGAGAGATTGATTTTATCCACCAACCTGGAAGCAATAAAATTCATGCACCTGTAAATGAGTCTTCTTCACAGAAATAAGAGAGTATCCAGGTATTACATAACCTGAAAACTATGATCCAAAGCCAGCATCTTACCAATCAAACAAGCGAGAATATATTGTCTTTGCTAAACCATCCCGACTAACTGCTGCACCATGAGGATCAAGACTTCTCTTTATAATTTCTTCTGGGGTAATCATTACACGCTTACACAATGTATCTTCCAATGCATGAGGATCACACCTAAGAAAAGTACAAGATCGACAAATAAATCACATGCAAAAGAGAAAGAAATATTGTACGATGATAATAGAAAAACTTCAGTCACACATGAGAAGATCTGCTGTCATTTGAAGACGGAATTTGGATTCTTCATCTTTTAAAATTGATGAATCACTTTCTTCCCCCTTAGCAAAATCAATGTTGCCAAGATGAAGAATTGCTGCCACAACTCTGAAAATTGCATCCTGAGAGAGAGAGAGAGAGAGAGAGATGTTATTCCCGGTTTTACTGCATTTATACGTTTAACATATGCAGATAACAATTGATTAGATCCACAGCAAAAGCACTACCTGCTCTTTTTGACTTATTCCAACAATATCCATGGCTCTCTTAGTGGTGAGATAATCATGAGCATCACTTACACCAACCAGTTCATAGCAATTTGATTGATTAAGATAGTGAAGTGATTTAGGGTTTCCCAACTTGTATCTCTCTTTCTCCTGGTAAGAATTAGAATCTATTAACTCAAATGATTTAACTTTTATGAAATCTTAATCAGGGGAGCAGAGAAAATGACAAAGGCTGAATACAATTTTGGTCCTTAAAAGTAGGCCGAGCTTCAATTTTCATCCCTCAAATTTAAAAATTTCAATTTCATTCCCAAAATATTTTAAAAGGTAGCAGTGTTGTCTTTCCATCCATCAACCTTGATGTCAATTATAATATTATATGCCCAATCCAAGTCAAGGACCAAGTTTGTTGCCTTTACTTGGAGTGCAAGCAAAGAAATCCTAATTCTACTTGGAGTGCAAGTTTTGTAACCTAGGTTTAATGGATTTAGCCTACTGTAAATATCCTACTATGGGTTTAGTGTAATACAAATAGCTTGATGGTAAAGATGTAGCCATCAAGGGCTTTCTGCTATATACTAGGCAGTCAAGCTAAACCAGATTAACTTAGTGCGTTCTCTTTCTTTATCTTGCTTCCGCTTTCTCTCTCTACATTATTTTATTTTCGGCTTCAGACATATATTTTATCTTTTCTAATCTGGTATTAGACCTAGACCCCTATCTCCATTAATTATCAAAGCCAGACTTTTGTGACCTTCAATAATCCATATCCCCAATAGCAAAATTCAATATCCTTCTCTCATTGTTGCTGTTAGTCACTCTACAGGTCACCCCAATCTACTCCCTACAAATTTTTTTTTTAAGTAATAAGTTTATTGATATCAAAAAGGGGAACACCCTAGTATACAGGGAGTGTACAAGGGGTCAAACAATCAAGAACAAAAATTACAAGAATCTAAGAAATCAAGAAAAGATAAAAATGATTAGTTCCGCAAAGCAACCAACCAATCCATTAAAGTTCTAAAGAAAAATAGCTTCAAGTCTGATATAGATCTCTCCTTATCTTCAAAGCACCAATTATTTCTCTCCTTCCAAAGACACCACAATAAGCAATGAGGAACAATCAACCATATATACCTATTTCGATGATGAACAAATCTGCCTTGCCAACATGCTAGAAGCCCCACCACAGATTGCGGCATAACCCAACTCACTCCAAACAAACCGAACACCATAGCCCACAGATCTATTGCAACCGAACAATGAAGAAAACAATGACCAACCAATTCACCATCACACTTGCACATGTAGCACCAATCCAATATCCAAACCTTCATTTTTCGTAAATTGTCAATCGTTAAGCACTTCCCTAAAGCAATAGTCCAAATAAAGAAAGCTACTTGAGAAGGAATCTTCTGTTTTCAAATACTTTTCTAAAGAAAGCAATAGTCATTAGAGCCCACTAAGAGACCATGAAGCCCTTCTCTCTATCAAGTTTCTAGTACATCCTATCCTTACCAAACCCTTTCACCGAAGCACCATATATGGTATCCATGAAACCAGCCAATGCCTCTAATTCCCGAGCATGCACACCCCTAAAGAAACTTACATCCCAAAACAGGAATCTATTATCAAATTTCGTAAGCTCAGCCACACTAACCTCCTTGTCTCAGCAAAATCTAAACAATTTAAGACAGCTAACTGCAAGAGATGTCTCACCACACCAACGGTCTTGCCAAAATTTCACCCTAGACCCATACCCAATATCATATAGAATGTGGTGAGAAAAAGAAGGCCATCCCCGACTAATATTTTTCCACAAGCCAACACCATATAGATCATTAACAGGCCTAGTACACTAGCCACCCCATTCACAGCCATATTTCACCTTTATCACTTGCCTCCAAAGGGCAGCCCTCTCCATCCCAAATCTCCATAGCCACTTCCCAAGCAAACCTTCATTAAAAAGTGACTCTACCTCTCTTGGATAAGTACAAACGTTTCCATCTTGCTAATCTATGTTCTATTTTTTCCAGAATTGGATTCCATATTGTCTTATCCTTGAATATAGCTCCCAAAGGAAGACTCAAATATTTCATTGGAAGAGTACCTTGTTTACAGCCAAGGACATTCAACAATAAGTCAAAATTATGCACTATACCAACAAGAACCAGCTCTAACTTGCCCAAATTTATCTTTAGACCAAAGACTACCTTAAACCAAATGAGGATCAAACGGAGAAACAAAACCTGATCCAAATCAGCATCACAAAAAATTAAAGTGTAGTCCGCAAAGAGAAGATGAGACACCGCCAAAGATCTTCCCTCTAAATGACCCACACTAAAGCCTAACATGTGACCATCATGGACAGCTTTATCCAACATTCTCCCAAGGGCTTCCATAACCAAGATAAACAGCAAATGGGACAATGGGTCTCCTTGTCTCAACCCCTTGGAACTCTCAAAAAACTCACAAGGACAGTCATTTATTAGAATAGAGAAGCGAACTGCAGATATACAAAAGAAAATTCACCACCGCCCTTTAGCAAAGAACCCACCCTGTTCTAGTAACTACATAAGAAATTCCCAGTTTACATGATCAAAAGCCTTCTCAACATCTAATTTGCAAAGAAGCCCTAGCAAACTAGTTTTCAATCTACTATCAAGACATTCATTAGCAATAAGTGCAGGGTCAAAAATCTGCCTGTTCCTCACAAAAGCATTCTGTGAAGTTGAAATTATATCTTCCATGACCATGTGAAGTCTAGTGGCTAAGACCTTAGCAATGATTTTATAAAACCCCCCAACAAGACTAATGGGGCGAAAATCCTTGACTTCAATTGTTGCATTTTTTTTAGGGATGAGAATGATGAATGTTGCATTCAAACTCTTCTCAAACTGACCTTTAGCAAAAAAATGATGAAATACAGCCATCAGATAAAGATTGAGAATTCCCTAGCAAGCTTGGAAGAAAGCCATTAGAAACTCATCTGGTCCAGGTGATTTATCACCATTAAAATTCAGTACGACCTCATCTAGCCAATCTACATTATCACCAGATATCCTTGGAAATACCAAGATTTCTGAAAATGGTCGATCAACTTGCTGCTCAGAGTATAAATTCATAAAGAACTAAGTAATACATTCAGCAATCATACCTTGATTGGAAGACAAGATTCCATCAACCATAAGGCTTTCAATACCGTTATTTCTTATATTCGAATTAGCCATTCCATGGAAAAATTATGGAAAATTTTGGTATTTGCATGCCCCTCCCTTAAGTGTAGCACCCTAGACTTTTGCCTCCAAATAATCTCTTCTAAAAGAGTGAGCTTTTCAATATCGGTACAGAGATTAACTTGTTCTAACTTTTCCTCAGCTGTTAAAGGACGAGTCTCCTCTCTAACATCCAAATCATTCAATTTGTTCTAGAGGTGTTGTTTCTTAAAAGTGATATCGCCAAACTCCACTTCATTCCACTTATTTTAGATCCAACTTCAAAGCTGCCAACTTCTTAGCTAGTATAAAACTAAGATTTCCTTGGAACAAATATGATGCCCACCAAGCCTTCACTTTATCAACAAAATTCTCCACCCTCAACCACATATTTTCAAAACGAAAAGGAGTTCTACCCTTTTGATGACTCCCCCCCTTCAACAGAATTGGAAAGTAGTTTGAAAGTACTCTAGATAGCCTTTTTTAGGAAAATAGAGTGAAGTGATCCGCCAAGAGTAGAGAGAAAAGAAACCGATCTATTCTAGAAGCGGAGGAAGTATTGGACCAAGTATAAAGCCCCTTTCCATAGGTATATCTATCAACCCATGGAGAGAGATAAAATCAGAAAATCCATACATAACCCAAGCACAACTTGCAGCCCCTAATCTTTCTGATGGGAAGGAAATTATATTGAAGTCACCTCCTAGACATCATAGCAAATCTCACCAACTAATCAACCCTGTCAGCTCCCCCCACATTTTCCTAAGCCTCTTGTTCAAACTTGGCCCATATACACCTATAAAAGCCCACTCAAATTGATCATCAACATTTTTAAATTTGCATGAAACAGAAAAATGCCCCACTGCTTCCTCCACTTTTTCCACCACCCTTCGATCCCACAACTGAACAATACCTCCAAAAGCACCTTCAGAACCCAAGTATAGCCAATCTAATTATGGACAACTCCATATACTTGGAACAATTCCTCTAGTAATCCATTCGAGTTTAGTCTCCTGCAAACATACAATATCGGTCCACAGCAAATTACGAATCTGAAGCCTCTTCTCAACCACATTCAATCCTCTGACATTCCAGGAAAGCATTTTCAGATTCATTTAGAAACAGAGAGTACCACTGCACCTAATTGAAGTAGAACCATAATTAATCAAACTGGATAGACCCTTCAACTCTGTTATACCTTTCACCCCTGAACTCTTCGAGACACGTGCTTTTTCTTTCAAAGCAGCCCTACAGTGTAATTCAGCCTTAACAACTAATAAAAAATTGGTCGCTTGATTTTCCAAACCTTTTAAGGACGTGCCCAGGAAGTTATCAATCCCATTGAATCTACTTTGGAACCACTCAGAGTAAGATTCTGTCCTCATTGGACTCTCCACACCCACAAATTCCTGTCCTTCCATGGCCAAGGGTAGAGAAAAGGCCAGTGGTTCCACAGCTAGAGGCGACAAACTCCCTTCGTTAGGTAGCTCAGCAGCCTCCGAATAGGTGTCCGAATCTCAATCCTCCACAAGTACTTCATCCCCATCAAACTTCCAAAGAGTTTGGAGATTTCAACAGAACCAAGGCCAACTGATTTTGCTCTTCCAAAACCTCTATGACTTCACCTGGTGGCAGAGAAATTTGAATCGAAACCGCCACTCCCCTTCCATCTCGCAATTCAAGCAACCACTGCTTTGAATTCCTCCATTTCTTGATAACATTGCTGGAATGCTCCTGAAGTATCAATCGGATGTCTCGCTACAAGTTATCTTCACCATCGGAGGTGGTTGCTGACTCATCGGCCTCATTGGAGCTGAGAGACTCAGTATCGCCCCGTCAAAGCCAAGAAACTCAATATCAGCATCGTTGGAGAGCTTCGTCGACTGGGCTAGCATCGAAGAGCTACAAAGATCAGCTTGAGGATTGCTTTGCAGCTTTTGCTTTAGTACCTTGCTCAGAACTCGCCGAGACTGGGTTTTGGGTCTCGCCAGTAGGAAAAGAAAAAGGGTGGATTTGTTTTGGTTTGGGCCGCCAGACTGATATGGGCTTGGGCATAGATGTGTTTGATATTTTCTAACAAGGCAGTCTTAGTGATTCAATTCAATGGGCACGTGTATTTTTCTTATATAACTAATTTTCGACAATCCTTTTAATCAAGTGTCCTCAATCATCTTGGTTAAGTATTAGAGCATTCTCATTAAGAATTGTAAAAATTTTAGCATTTAACACCCTCAAAAACTTACTTTATTAATTATACCACTCCATTTTAAGATTCATCAAACATCAAAGCTTCTATATTTTTTACAATTTCATTTAAATAATATAAACTATTTATTAAAATAATAATAAAACAACTACACAGATAACTGGAGCAACCACCTCCTCCACCGCCCCACTTGCTATCACCACCATTGTAGCAACCACAACCCACCATAGCCGCCACCACCACAAGCCACAGTACCACCATGGCAACCATTTTTTTTTTATTTTTTCTCTGTTCAGACCTGCCATTCTCTCTTCCTTTTTTTTTTTTTTTTTTTTTTCCTTCTTCTTTCTTCTCTCGCTTTCTGAAATCAATCTCCCTGTGGCTCCCCGCTTGAAGCTATCTCACTACTTGGATTAGAACCAATGAAGCTACTTCCCTTCCAACTTTTTTCAGTGGGTTTCGATGGTGGGTCACGGTGGCGGTGATTTGTGGGTTTGATTTGGAGGCACGGTGGTGAGATCGGTGAGTGTATGGGTTGAATCTTTGGGTTACAATTTTGTTTTGATGGTTGGTTATTTTTGCTAGATGGTTGTGGTTTTGCATTTTTTTTTCTTCTTCTTGCAATGGGTTAGAACAACCACCGTGAGTGCTTGGTTGAGATTTTGTTTTTGCAGTGGCTGGTTGTTTTTGTGGTGGTTGGTTGTGATTTTGGTGGATGGTTGTGGTTATACTTTAAGTTTTTTCTTTTTCTTTTCTTCCTGCAGGTGGTTGTGGTTGCCATGGTGGTACTGTGGCTTGTGGTGGTGGCGGCTATGGTGGGTTGTGGTTGCTACAATGGTGGTGATAGCAAGTGGGGCGGTGGAGGAGGTGGTTGCTCCAGTTATCTGTGTAGTTGTTTTATTATTATTTTAATAAATAGTTTATATTATTTAAATGAAATTGTAAAAAATATAGAAGCTTTGATGTTTGATGAATCTTAAAATGGAGTGGTATAATTAATAAAGTAAGTTTTTGAGGGTGTTAAATGCTAAAATTTTTACAATTCTTAATGAGAATGCTCTAATACTTAACCAAGATGATTGAGGACACTTGATTAAAAGGATTGTCGAAAATTAGTTATATAAGAAAAATACACGTGCCCATTGAATTGAATCACTAAGACTGCCTTGTTAGAAAATATCAAACACATCTATGCCCAAGCCCATATCAGTCTGGCGGCCCAAACCAAAACAAATCCACCCTTTTTCTTTTCCTACTGGCGAGACCCAAAACCCAGTCTCGGCGAGTTCTGAGCAAGGTACTAAAGCAAAAGCTGCAAAGCAATCCTCAAGCTGATCTTTGTAGCTCTTCGATGCTAGCCCAGTCGACGAAGCTCTCCAACGATGCTGATATTGAGTTTCTTGGCTTTGACGGGGCGATACTGAGTCTCTCAGCTCCAATGAGGCCGATGAGTCAGCAACCACCTCCGATGGTGAAGATAACTTGTAGCGAGACATCCGATTGATACTTCAGGAGCATTCCAGCAATGTTATCAAGAAATGGAGGAATTCAAAGCAGTGGTTGCTTGAATTGCGAGATGGAAGGGGAGTGGCGGTTTCGATTCAGATTTCTCTGCCACCAGGTGAAGTCATAGAGGTTTTGGAAGAGCAAAATCAGTTGGCCTTGGTTCTGTTGAAATCTCCAAACTCTTTGGAAGTTTGATGGGGATGAAGTACTTGTGGAGGATTGAGATTCGGACACCTATTCGGAGGCTGCTGAGCTACCTAACGAAGGGAGTTTGTCGCCTCTAGCTGTGGAACCACTGGCCTTTTCTCTACCCTTGGCCATGGAAGGACAGGAATTTGTGGGTGTGGAGAGTCCAATGAGGACAGAATCTTACTCTGAGTGGTTCCAAAGTAGATTCAATGGGTTTGATAACTTCCTGGGCACGTCCTTAAAAGGTTTGGAAAATCAAGCGACCAATTTTTTATTAGTTGTTAAGGCTGAATTACACTGTAGGGCTGCTTTGAAAGAAAAAGCACGTGTCTCGAAGAGTTCAGGGGTGAAAGGTATAACAGAGTTGAAGGGTCTATCCAGTTTGATTAATTATGGTTCTACTTCAATTAGGTGCAGTGGTACTCTCTGTTTCTAAATGAATCTGAAAATGCTTTCCTGGAATGTCAGAGGATTGAATGTGGTTGAGAAGAGGCTTCAGATTCGTAATTTGCTGTGGACCGATATTGTATGTTTGCAGGAGACTAAACTCGAATGGATTACTAGAGGAATTGTTCCAAGTATATGGAGTTGTCCATAATTAGATTGGCTATACTTGGGTTCTGAAGGTGCTTTTGGAGGTATTGTTCAGTTGTGGGATCGAAGGGTGGTGGAAAAAGTGGAGGAAGCAGTGGGGCATTTTTCTGTTTCATGCAAATTTAAAAATGTTGATGATCAATTTGAGTGGGCTTTTATAGGTGTATATGGGCCAAGTTTGAACAAGAGGCTTAGGAAAATGTGGGGGGAGCTGACAGGGTTGATTAGTTGGTGAGATTTGCTATGATGTCTAGGAGGTGACTTCAATATAATTTCCTTCCCATCAGAAAGATTAGGGGCTGCAAGTTGTGCTTGGGTTATGTATGGATTTTCTGATTTTATCTCTCTCCATGGGTTGATAGATATACCTATGGAAAGGGGCTTTATACTTGGTCCAATACTTCCTCCGCTTCTAGAATAGATCGGTTTCTTTTCTCTCTACTCTTGGCGGATCACTTCACTCTATTTTCCTAAAAAAGGCTATCTAGAGTACTTTCAAACTACTTTCCAATTCTGTTGAAGGGGGGGAGTCATCAAAAGGGTAGAACTCCTTTTCGTTTTGAAAATATGTGGTTGAGGGTGGAGAATTTTGTTGATAAAGTGAAGGCTTGGTGGGCATCATATTTGTTCCAAGGAAATCTTAGTTTTATACTAGCTAAGAAGTTGGCAGCTTTGAAGTTGGATCTAAAATAAGTGGAATGAAGTGGAGTTTGGCGATATCACTTTTAAGAAACAACACCTCTAGAACAAATTGAATGATTTGGATGTTAGAGAGGAGACTCGTCCTTTAACAGCTGAGGAAAAGTTAGAACAAGTTAATCTCTGTACCGATATTGAAAAGCTCACTCTTTTAGAAGAGATTATTTGGAGGCAAAAGTCTAGGGTGCTACACTTAAGGGAGGGGCATGCAAATACCAAAATTTTCCATAATTTTTCCATGGAATGGCTAATTCGAATATAAGAAATAACGGTATTGAAAGCCTTATGGTTGATGGAATCTTGTCTTCCAATCAAGGTATGATTGCTGAATGTATTACTTAGTTCTTTATGAATTTATACTCTGAGCAGCAAGTTGATCGACCATTTTCAGAAATCTTGGTATTTCCAAGGATATCTGGTGATAATGTAGATTGGCTAGATGAGGTCGTACTGAATTTTAATGGTGATAAATCACCTGGACCAGATGAGTTTCTAATGGCTTTCTTCCAAGCTTGCTAGGGAATTCTCAATCTTTATCTGATGGCTGTATTTCATCATTTTTTTGCTAAAGGTCAGTTTGAGAAGAGTTTGAATGCAACATTCATCACTCTCATCCCTAAAAAAAATGCAACAATTGAAGTCAAGGATTTTCGCCCCATTAGTCTTGTTGGGGGGTTTTATAAAATCATTGCTAAGGTCTTAGCCACTAGACTTCACATGGTCATGGAAGATATAATTTCAACTTCACAGAATGCTTTTGTGAGGAACAGGCAGATTTTTGACCCTGCACTTATTGCTAATGAATGTCTTGATAGTAGATTGAAAACTAGTTTGCTAGGGCTTCTTTGCAAATTAGATGTTGAGAAGGCTTTTGATCATGTAAACTGGGAATTTCTTATGTAGTTACTAGAACAGGGTGGGTTCTTTGCTAAAGGGCGGTGGTGAATTTTCTTTTGTATATCTGCAGTTCGCTTCTCTATTCTAATAAATGACTGTCCTTGTGAGTTTTTTGAGAGTTCCAAGGGGTTGAGACAAGGAGACCCATTGTCCCATTTGCTGTTTATCTTGGTTATGGAAGCCCTTGGGAGAATGTTGGATAAAGCTGTCCATGATGGTCACATGTTAGGCTTTAGTGTGGGTCATTTAGAGGGAAGATCTTTGGCGGTGTCTCATCTTCTCTTTGCGGACTACACTTTAATTTTTTGTGATGCTGATTTGGATCAGGTTTTGTTTCTCCGTTTGATCCTCATTTGGTTTAAGGTAGTCTTTGGTCTAAAGATAAATTTGGGCAAGTTAGAGCTGGTTCTTGTTGGTATAGTGCATAATTTTGACTTATTGTTGAATGTCCTTGGCTGTAAACAAGGTACTCTTCCAATGAAATATTTGAGTCTTCCTTTGGGAGCTATATTCAAGGATAAGACAATATGGAATCCAATTCTGGAAAAAATAGAACATAGATTAGCAAGATGGAAACGTTTGTACTTATCCAAGAGAGGTAGAGTCACTTTTTAATGAAGGTTTGCTTGGGAAGTGGCTATGGAGATTTGGGATGGAGAGGGCTGCCCTTTGGAGGCAAGTGATAAAGGTGAAATATGGCTGTGAATGGGGTGGCTAGTGTACTAGGCCTGTTAATGATCTATATGGTGTTGGCTTGTGGAAAAATATTAGTCGGGGATGGCCTTCTTTTTCTCACCACATTCTATATGATATTGGGTATGGGTCTAGGGTGAAATTTTGGCAAGACCGTTGGTGTGGTGAGACATCTCTTGCAGTTAGCTGTCTTAAATTGTTTAGATTTTGCTGAGACAAGGAGGTTAGTGTGGCTGAGCTTACGAAATTTGATAATAGATTCCTGTTTTGGGATGTAAGTTTCTTTAGGGGTGTGCATGCTCGGGAATTAGAGGCATTGGCTGGTTTCATGGATACCATATATGGTGCTTCGGTGAAAGGGTTTGGTAAGGATAGGATGTACTAGAAACTTGATAGAGAGAAGGGCTTCATGGTCTCTTAGTGGGCTCTAATGACTATTGCTTTCTTTAGAAAAGTATTTGAAAACAGAAGATTCCTTCTCAAGTAGCTTTCTTTATTTGGACTATTGCTTTAGGGAAGTGCTTAACGATTGACAATTTACGAAAAATGAAGGTTTGGATATTGGATTGGTGCTACATGTGCAAGTGTGATGGTGAATTGGTTGGTCATTGTTTTCTTCATTGTTCGGTTGCAATAGATCTGTGGGCTATGGTGTTCGGTTTGTTTGGAGTGAGTTGGGTTATGCCGCAATCTGTGGTGGGGCTTCTAGCATGTTGGCAAGGCAGATTTGTTCATCATCGAAATAGGTATATATGGTTGATTGTTCCTCATTGCTTATTGTGGTGTCTTTGGAAGGAGAGAAATAATTGGTGCTTTGAAGATAAGGAGAGATCTATATCAGACTTGAAGCTATTTTTCTTTAGAACTTTAATGGATTGGTTGGTTGCTTTGCGGAACTAATCATTTTTATCTTTTCTTGATTTCTTAGATTCTTGTAATTTTTGTTCTTGATTGTTTGACCCCTTGTACACTCCCTGTATACTAGGGTGTTCCCCTTTTTGATATCAATAAACTTATTACTTAAAAAAAAAATT
>NW_027070257.1:87164-200168 GCF_002906115.3 Quercus suber
AATTATTAAATGCAGATTTGGGTGGCTCTGTTATAATACTTTTGACATAATCAGGGGCGGAGCCACATAGTGGCTTGGGGGGGCCGTGGCCCCTGCAAATTTTTTTTTTTTCCCATTAGACTAGGAAGAAAAAATAATAGCCCCCCAACATCACACAGCCGGCCCCCCTACCCATTTCTCACCCATTTTCCCAGCCTTCAATCAAAAATTAAGAAACCTTAAATTAAATATATATATATATATATATCTGTTCTACTTACACACAAAAAAAAAAAAAAAAAAAAAAAACCCAAAAAAAATTTGAACTAAAATCTGAAAAACAAAAAATGGTAACAGAGCCCACGCGAGCCAAGCCCACCGCGAGCCCAAGCTCGCTACGGCAAGCCCACAGATTCCCAACCCAAAAAAAAAAAAAAAAAAAAAATACAGAAAATCAGAAACGAACCCATCACGTCGCTGAAATCCATCACATCGCTGGCAGTCTGGCAGAGGCAGAGAAATCAAACCCAATACTAAAACACATCAAACTCCAGCAAACCACACACAAACTCCAGCCAAACACAGAGTGTTTATCAAAAAAGAAAAAAAACCCCCCCAATACACAAACCAAAACCAAACCCCGAACCCCAGCAAACCAAACCCACTAACCCAGTAACCCACGATCAAGTCGCCGTCGCCCTCGCCGCGGCTCGCTCGTCGCCGTCGTCGTGCTCGCCCGGTCGCCCCTCATCGCAGATCGCAGATCGCCTCATCGAGTCATCGGAGATCGCAGGTATCGTTCCGTCTCCGCTCCGGACCTCCGGTGCAGTGGTGCTCGTTGGCAGTTGCTCCATCCGCTGAGTCCGCTCCGGCAGTCCGGCCCTCAAGGTTTCTCTCTGACTCTCGCTCATCTCAGTCTCTCTCTGACTCTCTCTTTATCTCACTCTCACTGAATGAAAAAAATTAAATGAATTTTATGAAGGCTGAAGGAGGCTCTTTATCCTTTGTCTTTAATAGCCTGATCCACATTTCGGTAAGTCCCTCTCTCTCTTTTGAACTGTGACTCTCTCATTGGTTGGGTTTTGTTTTTTTTCATTTTTTATCTTTTTAAACGTGGCTTTATCTTATCTGATCAGTGACTGTTTTTGTCTTTTTAAATGTGACTTTATCTTTTTTTTTTTTTTTTTGTTGGTTAGCGATTCAGTGTGTTGGTATTTGGTGAATATTATTATTTTGTTTATAAAGTAACCAAAACACCAACAAATAAAATAAGGTGTTTCAAAAGAATATGTACATAGATTGAAAAGAGAAAGGGATCAGGCGCATAGCCACCATATTGCAAAATTTTAAATTGATTCTCTGAAAAAAATATTAGTGCCCACATGTCCTCAAAAAAAGAAAAAAAATACTTATTTATAGCAAAAATAAACTATGAAATTTTTAACCCATAAAAATAAAAAATAGTATGGCTAGAATAATAGAATTTTCTTTTATTTTCTTATCCCGTGAATATAAGTTTGATTAAGAGCGTGTAATTAATGTATAGAATTAATTTTATAAAAGACAAATTAATTAAATCATTCATAAAAGACAAATTAATTAAATCATTTTTGTATTTTTTTAAGGGTTATTATTAATTAAAGTTGTATTAAAAATGGGTTGACTGTTTAAATTATAATGAAAATTTTGTTTTTTTTTTTTTCTTGAGTATGAATAACATTCATATAACTAAGTAAAAATTTCTAATTAAAATTTATTTAAAAAAAATTCTTTTCAGGTTAATTTTTGAGTCATATTCTTAAACCTAAAAGAATTATGAGTAAACGAAAAACAATTGATGCATTCTTTAAGAAAAAAGATGCTAGCAGTTCATAAATTAGGACACCTGTGGCTGTAGAAACAAATCTTAATACTTCAATACCTGATGAACACCCCTCCAAATGTCCAAAACTTCAATTTGAAGAGATAGATCGTGATCCAGGATCACGTAAACAAATATGTGAATTTCCTATCAACCAACAAGATGAAATCCGACGAGCTTATCTCAAAGAAGGTCCATATCAACTTGTAAATATAGACTATCCATACAATGATGATACTCATCATCGTAGATTTCAACCTTCATGGTTTGGTTCACATAAGGATTGGTTGGAATACTCACCTTCAATGGATGCGATATATTGTCTACCTTGCTACCTTTTTAGTAAGAAACCAATAGGTCGTCCCGGATCAGATGTATTCATTTCACGAGGTTTTAATAATTGGAAAAATGTGAAAGATGGAATGAATTGTCCTTTAATTCGTCATGAAGGGAAAGAACCAAATTCCCCACATAAAATTGCTATGAAATGTTGCGAGGATTTAAAGAATCATTCACGGCATATTGACAAGCTGATTGAGAAACAAACGTCAAAAGAATTAGAGAATAATCGGTTGCGACTCAAAACCTCAGTAGAGTGTTCTAGATGGCTAGCATTCCAAGCTTGTGCTTTTAGAGGTCATGATGAAAGTCTTGATTCAAAAAATAGAGGTAATTTTATTGAATTGATAAAATTCACATCAACTTTCAATGACAAAGTAGCTAGTGTTGTCTTAGAAAATGCACCAGGAAATGCCAAATTATGTCAAAAGTATTATAACAGAGCCACCCAAATCTGCATTTAATAATTCTCTTACAATAGTGAACATTAAAAGAAATAAAACTGAAACTGAATTAATCTTACATAAATTTCATTGATCTTAAATCTAGTTGCCAAATTATGCAGCACTCCAGGCTCATGCAAATTTTCTAGCTTAATCATGTCATCAACTCCACCTTCAGGATTTTCCATATCTTTGGGATGTAATTTTGACAAATTTGCAACAACCTGGTTGAAATCAAAGCAAGATGTAAAGAAAAAAGTCAGCTTACAAAATCAATAAAACACAAATACAGTAACAGGATGAAAACATAACACAAGGAGTCCCCTTTGTAGTGCAAACAAATTATTAAAAAAAAATAGTAAAATTACGAAAATAAATATATTTCCTTTCAGAAACTCCTATAAGTTTTAAAAAAGCCTTATTAGTTACTGCAAGGCACTAAAAACAATAAGGATTGGATGATAAAAATCCTCTAAGAACAGAATCGTGAAGAAGAATGAATATATTAAAACTAAGAAAACTATATGAATTAGAACTTCTCCATTCACTAACAAGATTAGGCTCACTAAGTCTTGTAAGAAATTTAAAAACATAGAGAGCTTTATTATTTAAGGAATACATTTGAAGTGTCCATGTATCCCCAGCTAATAACATGGGCATAGAATTGTTACGGTATTTCCCTTATGATTAGTCCAGTAATTTAACACATTTTGGTCTTCTGAGGAAATCTTATAATCTTATTGTGAAATGAAAAGGTTACAAAAATATGTGTCTTACTCTTTAAGTTTCAAAATTTTGAATTTAGTCACAAAATTAGTATAATAATAATAATAATAACTCTTAAATAGCTAGAAGGTCAGAAATCATGAAGCTACAAACATATTTATTAAACCCTCAACAACATGATTGATCAAACTAAATACCTCAATAGTATGTAAAACTGTGAAACTTCCAAAGAAATGAAAACTCAAATATTATTTAACTCTATAAGAAGAGAGTGACTTGTAGTGTCTGAATAATTGTAATTCTAGATTAAAGGTTATCAATGAGACATCTGAGATGTTTCAGACGCCACTAGATTCTTAGTTTCCAATAATCTTCATCCAGATTATGATTAGAAAAAAGAAAAAGAAATGGAAAGAAAAACCTTTAGATGTCCTAGATGCATGAAAAGAGTAATTTAACTTTCTAACCTTGTTGAACTAATTGGATTTCAGAAAATTAGACCAGGCGATGACATGTTTCTAAATAGTTATAAGTACTACATAATATTTCCACATTGTCATGACCTTGTTTATTGTTCTTATTCAATCACATGAAAATAATGTGCCAATTAAAAAGCCATTTCAAGGAAAGATCCTTCACATAAGGTCATGATACTTGCAAAAAATTTAAAGCACACAATTCCAAGAAGATAAGGACATGCTTGGTCCTTCTCATATACTATAGCCTACTCTCTTGACATATAAAATAAACATATTGCAGGAAGATATTTGCAAGAAAATGTTTCCCGAACAACCTATTCACTAGAAATGTGACGTGGCTTTTCTACTATTTTTAATTCCTCCTTTACTCTATGTTCCCTTTTTTTTAGGAAATATTTGAAAACAGAAAATGACCACTCTAAAATTGAAAATGCAAAGGGAGTTCAAATCTCAAAAATTCTTGAACGCAGCGAATAACAGATTGGAAGAACATTGTAATCATAGAAAACTGAACTAGACGATCATAAGATTGAATGCCTGTTAGCTTGGGAAGATTATTTAACATCTCATGAACTCAACTTACCATCTTCCCGTTACTAGCTTGAATCTCAGCTTCCTCTCCATTTACATTTATTATTTGTCCATCAATCCAAACTAATTCTGGATCTCCAACCCAAACGTGAGAGCCAATAACAATGTTCTTTGGCATACCCTGCAGCGGTTGAAATTTACAATATTAAACATGATTAAGATCAAAGCTGATACACAAATATAAATTTTCTCATCATTTTTTTAGGGTAATTATAGAGCACACACACACAAGTAACATAATAGAAATTTGTGATATGCATATACAAATGCTAGCATTGGTGTGTGCCACAACATACATCAATGTTTACATTCGATAAAATGGAAGCTCAAGAGGGATTTCATGTTTTAGCTCATACATTTCCAGACAAAGAAACCATGCAGATAGAGATCTCAATGGGTATTAACACACTTAGATATAGTTCATTCAAGATTTTATAGCAAAAGTTTAAACCTATAGTTGAAAAATAACCAAGCATAGATATCATTATGATCATTTTTTATTTATAACAATATCAATCTACTGAGAAATGAGAACCATATGGACATCCCTACTACAATTGGCACTATTGTCAGCCGGCCCCAATATATTAATTTGAGCTCAGGGGATGTATATATTTCAAATATTTTCTACTTCAATGGGAGTTTTACAAGAATAGCATGCATACAAAACGTCTGTAAATGTCATCACCCTTTTTTCTTTTGTAAATCCAGCAACCTGATGCTTTTTATTTCTCAATTTTCACAATTTGTTATGGACAAAAGTAACAGTGTCATAAAATTCAGAGACACCAAGGTTCTTCATTCAAATAAGCAGAAACATTCACTAGGTATAAATATCCCTGATTCACATAAATAAAATAAATGCAAAAAGGTTAAGAAATGGTATTTTAATTTTTAAATAGCATTGATCAGGTAATTTTAGAACTTAGAAGCAAAACATAGTGTTAAGTTAGTCTTCCATAAGCCACTTTTTGCTTAAAATTATTAACAATACTTTTTCCAAAAACTATGCAGAAGATCCAAACAGACTTATAAAACAAGCAAACAAACAAACACCCAAAACAAAGAAAGAATATGAGAAATAGGCATTAACCCGTGTTATGAAAATTAGAAGTGAGATCAAATAACCATATTTTGACACAAACATTGTTCATTGTTAAAATCCACAACTTGGGAAATCATATTCATAGTTAGAGAACTCACATACCATTTCTATTCAAGATGTTGGTCACCTAAACAGAATTTCCTCATCAAATACTATACAAGAGATTAAAAAATGAGAACCCATTAAGTTCTATGTCCAACCAAACAAATGCTGCCCAGCCCAGGTGTTTCAACCAAGAAGTAAAGAATATATTTTCCAATGTACATTCGTTTTTTTCTTTCTGGGGTTGGCTATATTTTTTGGAAGTGGCATTCTTCAAAGACCTGCAGTTTCGTAGCCATTTTTTTTGGAACTTCTTGTGGTTCTCTAACTCTTCTCTCTCTGCCTCTCTGACTTCAAATTTTTTCTGTTTCTCTGCATGAGTGAAGCGAGAGAATATCAATACAATCCGGATCATCAACATGGGTCGGACTCCAATTCATGTGTCACTCACGTGATGGGCCAAAATAACATTTTTCAATTTTGGCCCTTCGGAAAAGGAGATTGAGTAATGTTGTTTTTAATTTTTTGAAATATGCAAGGATGAAAAAATGTGTGAAAATGTGTGTAATGTTGTTTAAAAATTGAAAATGAGTTGTTGTTTATCTCTATCAAATGGGGCCATATATATATATATATATATTTTTTTTGATAACTTTGAATACCTTCTTTTACTGGTGTCATTAAAATATTTGTTAATAAATTATTTTAATATTATATAAAAAAAGTAAAAAAAAAAAATCAATTACATTTTTTTCTTATAAAAACTTTCTAAAAATATTTTTTAATTCAATGCCCTTAAGTTATTCGTTAACATTTTCATTGTTTTCTATGTGAGTAAATTAACACTTTTGATTGTCTTTTTAATTTTTTTTTTTTTTGGAAAAAAAAAATGCATCTTTTATAATTTGATAATTACTTTTTTTTTGAGAAAAAAAATTTGATAATTACAATTAGGGAGAAAAGATTTGAATGGATAAAAGTAATCGTAAAGGGTAAAATAATAACTACGATAACTCTCATACCGCATAACTAACTATATGAGAACTAGCTCCTTGGTATATATAGAATGAGAAGCAGGGCCTTCTCACTACAGTTTAAGCTCTAAGACAATAATTTCAAGTGGAGTCTTTTTTTATTTAAATATTACTAATCTTTATATTATATTATATATATTATATATATATATATATATTGATTCATTTTTTATGCTTTTTTATATGCAAAATTACTAATTATGTATTTAGAAAATTTTTGCTAACATTTATTTTTCAATTGGTCATGTTACTAATTCAATTAATCCTCCTACACCATAATCGATTTTAATTTTTATCAATTTCAATTTTGGAAAAACTTATTTTTCGAAAAGTAATTGTAACAACTATTGCCCATTAAATTCTTGTAATGTACATTGGGATGATGTGGGCTAAAGAGTATCTAGATAAACTGTGCAAAATGCACCCACAAAGAAATGAAAATCATATTTCTGGTTTTTGCGTGAAAGGATTATCCAATTGTCAAAATATATATAGTTGTTGGATATAGTTGTTGACTTGTTGGACACGTTGCGATTTTTGTTTCCCTAGATCCTTGTATATAAGCTTGAACAACATACTTCAGTTCTTTGTATGTCTTTTACTTATACTTTTTGTTTCTCTAAGAAACCTGGTTTTTTGAATTGTATAGCTATAGCGTTATTGATTGGTTTTAATTTGCACTCATAGTAATTGGTAATAAGAGAGTATCATTTAGAAATATTACATGTGTTATGATTCATAATTTTAATTTTACGAGCAAAACTTGCATGGCTAATTCAATACTGCCTTTCTTTGCACCTGAACTGGAAGGATGTGTTTTCATAATTGAAGTTTTGAATTTTTTTAGTGCACGTATCTTGATGATAAAAATTTGAGACTTTCAATAAAAATATCATTACATAATAACTTACTCCGCGAACAACCCTAATTGTGAACAAAGGAAAAGTTTGAGACTTTCAATGACTTACGAAAGCACCTTAATAACTTTCAATTCTAGGCTAAAAATTTAGCAATATCATTACACTATTATTGTATTATTGTTTAATACAATGCCACACGGCAATCCCTATATGTGTACATATAATATATTATAAGCAACTTAATAAACAGACGGTGCATATAAACAATTACACTCTGTTTGTTTCGATATAAAATATTTTCAAGAAAATATTTTCACATTTTACAATTTTAGTTTTGTAGTAAAATATTTGGTTAAAAGTAAAATATTTTCAATCAACCAAATCAACCTAGGCAAATTTGTGTAAAATATTTTACACTTGAAATTTTGGTAAAATATTTTTACATTTTTTCTCTCCCTCTTGCCCAAAAACTTTCACGGTTTCTCCCTTTCATGCTCTCTCTCCCTCTCAGATTTATCTCCATAACCCAAGTTAACCAGCCACCTCCAATCCCTCTATCCCACCACCAGTAAGCTCTAATCAGCACCACCAGCCAGCTTTAGGCTCCATTGGTGCCGCCCATCACCAACTCCTCATCACTTATGCTCGATTGCCAAGGAAGACAAATTTGTACCGGTACTGAGCTTCACGTAGAACGCAGTTCCTTCACCACACTTGAGAGAAAAATTCGGCGATTGATGCTAAACTTCATCTATTGATGCTATGACTTGATGTTAAACTTCATATGGTAACTATGGTTGTTGAATGGTTGATGTGAAAACTTTGTGAGAGTGACAGAGATCTACAAGAGATTGGATTTTTTTTGTGTTTGTTGAGAGAGAGAGAGAGAGAGAGAGAGAGATTTAATAAGAGACCTTTTAAGAGACTTTTTTACTATATTTAGGACTAAAATGAGTGCGGCATGACTACCATTAGAGGACCTTCTGCTTAAGTAATTGCATGTTAGACACGTGGCATATAATGCTCTCTTTTTGAGATGTACTCTTATTGTGTGGCCCATCAATATGCACCTTTGGAAAGGAAAACGTGTGGAGGAGGGAAAAAAAATGGATTAACGCTCATATATTGTGGATTGCTGGAGGTTTATGGTTTAATGGTCAGATTTTTAGGTGGTGGCTAGGATGTTGTGATGGTGGTGGCTGTCTTTTTTCTTTCTTCTAGATCTTGTTTTTTGGGGTGGTTTAATGGCTTATGCTTATTTAGTGGTGGGGGTGGTTGGAGGTGGCTTTTGCTCGTTTGGGGGTGGCTGGTGATGGTTTGCATTTTCATGTGTTTTGTTATTCCAAACACTTGAAAATGTTTTCAGTGAAATTTTTTATAGTAAAATATTTTACATTTGAAATTATTTTACATTGAAACAAACGGAGCGTTAATTGCATTTCTCTGGAAGATAGCCAATAAAAATAAAATAAATTAATTACCTACATTTCTAAATCTCAATTAAGAATAATTCTAGTCACTATTTCGCTTTAAATCAAAGATGCCTATTAAGCCCGCGGGTAAAAATTGAAGGGGCACATTTCCAATCCATAACCAATGGCTAATTAGTGTTGGGAGCAAATTCTTTTCCCTTTAATAAAATATTTGGGGAGGCCAAAACCGAGACTCAATATTGGACTTCAAGACATGGTCCAAAAGCTTTCAATATCATGTAATGAGTTCATCCTTAGCTCGAGATATAGGTTGCTCCTTAACAAGAATAACTACAAAACCCATAATATATTTTCACAATAATTGGTTAATATAAATGTGGGCTCATTAAAACAAGTACACAAAAAGAAAATGGTCCAACAACGAAATAAGTCAAAATAGGACTTCCAACAATGTAATAAAATATGATAGATGTTCAACAATCAGTTATTGAGTAAATTGAGAAAAATGTCCACATTACATCACAAAATTCATGAGTTCCTTCATTAGAAAGGTTTTGGGAGCTTTCTTCGACTACCATACTAACAAGAGGAAAGAACTTCATTGTGACAAATACATTATATCCTTCAATTGTAAAACAATAAACAACTAGAGGTTTCATACTTGTAAGAAAAAAGGGCAAGAACTTAACCAAGGTTCTCATACCCATGGAGTGTATGGGAAAATGTACAATAGGTGGTGGAGGCTACTTTTTACGTGAGTAAATGGGTAAATGTGTAATGATGTGGGAATAAAATAGTAAAAAAACTTAGCTATTTTTGGCCATGGTGGAGAAAGGCTGCTTTTACCTATTTATGGAACATTTAAGGTGCTAAGATTTGCTAGAAAAGTGGAAGGAATGTTTTGTGGGTAGGTGTAAATGGATATTTATGGATTAAAAGAAGCTATTTATGGACTAAGAAAGCAGATCTAGAAACTAAAAATGAACTTATTTATGAACTAAAATATAAAAATAGCAAGAATTTAAGAGGAGTTGGTGAGTGTTGGATGAGTTAATGGTGGCTTCCTTTTATAGTAAAGCTTTGAGAGTGATTAGCAAAGTTCAAAAATGTTGGGTTTGATTCTTTAGAATATTTAACCTAGAATTTGGCCAAAAATTATGTGATTTGCTTTTAGAACGTTTTGCTCCTTTGGGTAATGGTAGCTGGAGCTAAAATTTAGAACATCTAGCTTAGGATTTGGCCAAAAATTAGTGTGAATTGCTTTTGGGTATTTTATCTTTTTTGGGTAATGGCCGTTGGAGCTGAAATTTAGCTAATCCCATCATTAAATGCTAGGATTTGGGGATTAATCTCAGCCAATAAGGTTAAGACAAGCATTAGGGCTAGAACCTTGGTTACCGCAGTTAAGTTTAGAGCTTTATAATGTAGGAGATGTCACTCCAAGCTAGATGTCAACATTTGAACCTACAACAAAAGACTTTACTGGTCAATTCGTAATACACTCCAAACCACTTTTCCCTAAATTTCTCCTTTTAGGATTCATGGGCTTGGTTCATGAATCGATTATTAGACATTTTTAGCACTTTGACACCTGATTTGCTGAAGCTTGGATGGTTTGGTTATGACTTCCTTCAACTGTAACTGAAACTTGGGGAAGAAGAAGAATGTTACTAGCCTCCAGCTCTTATAGGTTAGTGATAGTTATTGGGTCTTGTTAGTATAAGTGGGGATCAACGAGTAGAAGAAGATTCAACCCTAGCTTGACCAATGTCCCTATTGGTCCTAGTTTAATAAAATAAGGGCATGTTTGATAGACTACAATAGGCACTGCAATATTATAGTTATTTATATGATTTAATTATTCTTTAGTTTGGTTACATTTTTATTACAAGGAATGATCATTCCTTATGAATAGTTATTCTTCAAAATGAGAAATAACTAATCATCTCTAAAATGATCTTAATAACTGTTCCTTACTATGTGCAATAATTTCTAAAATTAATATATTTCTAAATAAATAAAATTTTCATATATGTAACAATTATAAAAATAAAAAATCATAAAAAAATAACTCATCTCTCTCCCTCTCTCTCTCTCTCTCTCTCTCTCAAATTTAAAAAATATTATTTTTAAGGAAATATAATTGTATTAGTAAGATATTTTCTAAAATAAATCTCAAGTTTTCTTCTAATGTTACAATTCACAACCAAACTTATGAGTAGATTTAGTTATTCCATTACAATACATTTTATTTTCAGAAATAAAGATTACAATTCCTATTATAATCCTCATTCAGTGAACCAAATGTGCCTTTAGGTTGTACCAAGAAGCGACAACACTTTAAATGTAAAGTCTCAAACTTCTAACTTTAGGTCTCAAACATCAAACAAACAAACTGTAATGCTAAACACATATAGACCCCATGACCATTTTATTTTCTAAATTCTTTGGATTAGTTTTCAATTTGAAATGACTAGCTTTTAATTTTGGAAGGGGGAGTAGATTTTGTGATCTAAACTTTCAAATATATATAATTATCTATACTATTAATAACATGATTCCCTATTTAGATTTCAACATTTTGCATACTAAAATACCTCACACACATTCTTAAACTCTCTAAAATACCCTTATCTTTTTTTCAATTAAAAAACACAAATTGGTTAAAAAGGTTATTTACTATTCCTAAGTTTTAGCATTTTTTCTTTATTTTCTCCATTCAGACTAAAATATAGGACATTATCTTTAACTCAATTTTAAACATTATTCCACATTACCTTATCTCTTTCTTAAAAAAAAAAAAATAAAAACAAACAGTTATTTATATATCACATTTAAATATTATAACACTAAACCAAAAAAAAAAAAAAAACAAATAAATAAAAAAGAGCATTATTGCATGCGCAAAGCGCGTGTGATGAGTCTAATATATACTAATGAATTTTCTTTTGAAAATTTGGGGGGGGGGGGGGGATGGGTATGGGCCTCCTTTGTTTCTAATTACCCCTGTCTTTGATAAACACTATAGCCTAGTTTTTGGGTTTTGTTTGGCCTTTGAATTGTCTTACATTAAGCTTCGCTCCAAGTGGCACAAATCAACTTTTGTAGTTATGTGATATTGTTCTTAAACTTATTTTAAATTCTTGTTCTTTTTATTTATTATTTATATTAAACTTGTTTTATTGACAAAAGAATTTGTACATTGACTAATTTATTTTTCAACGGTTCATTGGTTAATGTAATCACATTGTTGAATTCAATTGGATAACTTCAAGCATAGCACTTAAGGAACTTTATTTAAATTTTATTCATTCATAATCAATGACAACAAGAGGGTGTTTGGGTGGTAGTGGGTATAATGAAACAACATGCTTCATTTTTTTTTTTTTGTAGACAAAGTATTTTGTTGAGATTTAGATTTCAACTTTTTTTTTGGTTAAATAGATTCGAATAAGGTATGGATTTGAACTTCTTCATTTATAAATGTTGATGAAGCCGAAAATCATCAATAAGCCACATAGTCCTCACGTGCTCTAGACAAAACTTGCACAACACAGAAAAAGAATACCTTACAAAGAGTCCCAGAGTGGTATCAGCCAAATAGCCTCCAAAGGTTAAGTTAGAAAACTTTTTCACAACTCTAGAGTGTCAGAGCTTAGGTCAATTATGCGTACCTTGCTTATGAGGACTCGGGGGGGTTTTTATAGTAGTGTAGAACAGGCTCCTATTTCTTGGGCAAAAAGATATTTCCTTATAGAAAAGATCCTAATAAATGTATTTTGTGGGATTCTTCCCATATAGGATCTCCATTGACCAAAGGCTACCGTAGGGTGCAAGGTATTCCCATTTAGGATTCCTTGGAGTTCACTTAAGCCATGTGGGTGCCACATGGCCTCGGTATTCGTCGGCCTCAAGCCCATGTACCTAGAATCCGTCTGTATAGGGGTACCATCTGTCACGTGATCTCTCTGTCCAGTACCTCAATTTGTCGTCTTATTTTTGATAACCCATTAATTTCGTACCATCAAGTTTATTTGAACGGATCTATCAACCTTTATTTTTATCCTCTTTAGTTACCCCCTCACTTCATTGGTTCATCACCCTCTTTCACAGACGAACCTATGGAGTGACAGTCTAACTCAACCCCTGAGAAACGTGCTTTGATTGACAGGCTAGCCTAGGGCCATAAATGTCGTAGGGACACGTGGCACATTTTTAGTGGTCAATCACTTGGACTGAAGCATCCCTTCGTCTTCCATGCTGTTCCCTCTATATATACGTGCTCCTTTACCTTTCATTTTTGCTTTCCACAACGAATTTACAACTAGAGTGCTACCGTCCTCTCTATCAAATTGGCATACCATCTACTTGGTGCTTCTGTCAGCCACACCTTCTTTGTTGCCTTCTCCGCTTTGTTTAATCGGTAAGTATCCTTTACCTCATGTTGAATTTCCTTTGTAATTTATTTAAATTTTGCCTACCCATTCTATGTAGACCCGTCAGAGTCTTAGGGTTTATCCATCACGTTTAGCTAATAGATGTCTAGTGCGTCAAGTGAACCATCATGTGTCCACGAGGGAGCAGGCTACAATAAGGTGTATCCGTTAGGTCAGGACGACCCCAACACCTCTTCTGATGAAAGGGTCTCGTCTGCCAACTCACCTTCCACAGAAGAGGATGATGATTTGGACGTAGATGAATCAGAAAGTGACTTAAATGAGGATGAAGACATGAGCAATAATGAGCCCCCCATTCAGTCCGTTATAGGCCCTAATGGATTTAGGGAGTTCATTATACTTCAGTTGTAGACGATAAATGATTTCAACTCATCCATCAAACAACAACACTTCAACACACTTAGGGAGAAGTACCAGATTCCCATCAACATCCCAATGTGTCTACCCTTTAAACGTGAAAAGTGTTACTACAAGGGTGTAAAAGACATTGAAGTGTATGAGCAGATGCTGAAGGCAAGACTTCGGTTCCCTTTAAGTGCTCTTCACCATCGTCTTCTCCAGTATCTTGGACTGGTCATCACCCAAATTTCTCTAAACGCTTGGAAAGTCTTCCACGGCACGGAAGTGCTATATGGGGTGATGTCCGATGGGGCACGGAGGATGACGGTGAAAGAGTTCTTCCATTGCTACCATCCATTAGAGATTACTCAGTCAAAGGGCATGTACAATTTTGTGACAAGGAGTCCATTGCTTAGGCTAGTGTGCGACACCCCTGACTCCAATAGGAACTGAAAGAGTCGTTATTTCTTTATCTAATGTGACAACTAGATGTGTCACCCTGGTGACCAAAAGTACATGCCTGTGGACAAAACTTAGGGTATTATGCCCCCTCCAGTATGTATCCATCTGTATTAGACTTTTACTTCCTAGTGTTTAATTTATTTGATATTCTAACCATCTCTTATTATAGTTCGGGACCATCCAGAAGTCACCCTTAAGGAGTGGAGCTTCTTGGAGAAGATTTTCACAACTACCAAGCTGTCGGAGAGGTCATGGACTAAGCTAGTTACCTTGGACACCCTCCCTTGGTATTGTGACGGTCTTGAACCAACTGAGGTTGCTCGTCGCTACGACAAACAAGTGCGCAAATGTAAGTCCATTGCCTAATATTTGATTTCTTTTTTTAGTAAGTTATCTAACTCCTTTTATCCATCTATCTTTATGCAAAAATGGAAGAAAGCAGGAGAAGGGCTTATATCAAGTATTAGGCTGCTACTAAGAAAAAAACAGAAGGGGAGCTTACCTCCAAAGGTGACGGGTCAGGCTAACCCGTCCACAAAAAGGAAACCGTCAGAAAAGGTGGATCGTCCACCCAAGAAGCCCAAGGTGGTGATGGGGTCAACTATTAGTGAGAACCCTACCACTAGCAAGTTGCCCTTTAAACTAGGACTAGAGAAGGGGAAGGGCCTGATGAAAGGTGCTAACCTCGTCACAGAGAAACGCCTCATCCTCCTCTGTGAAGACTCAGGGTATGCGCTCAAGCAATTGTCATCCATCATCAAGGATGACAACTCTGAAGACCTGGGCAATCATGCCACTGAGGCCATAGGGGAGATAGGCCTATTTAGTTTGGTACAGGTATGTTTATCCGTCCCCTTTCTTCTGTTCCGTCCTATTGTTGTCTCATTCTAACATTCGTTTTTTATTCTTGTAAGGGGTGGTCATGATGAAAGGTTTCATGGACTGTTGCATCTCACGAGATGGTGATCACCCATCTGAGGGAGAAGGTGAAGGTAAGGGAGTCGGAGCTAAAAGAGTTGATGGCCAAGAAGGAGGTCTAGGTCAACAAGCTCGACTTGACCAGGCAACTTTTGAAGGAGTTGGAGGCACAAGTCGAGGCACTGAAGAAGATTCTTAAGGATAAGGAGGCAGAGATCTCGGAGGCAAAACGTCACCTCCGTTAGGCTAAGAAGGATGCGGTGTGAGAGTATTACGACTTTGATGCCTTTTTGAAGGAGCTTGGTGGCTCTTTTGCTTACAGTTTTAATGACTACTTTTGTCAGATCAAAGCCTCCTTTCCTGACCTAGATATTTCCCACGTTTCCATCGATGCCTAGGCTTAGACTCCAGCTCAGCTTGTCTACTCCGAAGGAACTGACGAGCTCTTCGCCGATGAGACCAATCCTGACCCTCAAGGTGATGAGGATGCTATTCAAGTTGACCAAGAAAAATCCGTCGAGGACATTACCCGTCACCTTGAAAGGGATCAAATTATGGAGGAGAGAAGACTGAAGAAACCCCTGCTGTTCAACCGTAGTTTTTTCATTTTTTACTTGTAAATTTTTAGCTTTTGATCTTTTGAGAGAACTGTAACCATTTCTTCTGTTGACTTAAGATGTAAACATTTGCCTTTTTGTGGGCTTTTATTCATTATCTTTATTTATCCATCTCTTATGCTTGTTTATTCATATGTTGCTCTCTGTTTCCAAATTCTGAGACATCTTCTTGCTCATCCATTTAAGGAATTATTTATTCAAGAATTTAATATACCCGTCCACCCCTTTACTTATGGACTTCACAATATTTATGTTACCCACTAGGGTGGGCCCGTCCACTTATGTGTTTGACACTTTTGGAAAAACACCTTGGGATGATCCCGTCCTTTTATGGATGATAGGCCAAAAACGAATTGACCCCTTATGATTCAAATTAATTGATTAATTAGCCAAGTTATTAATTAATAAAATTAACATGCAAATGCATGGTAGCACAAATAAATCACCAATAAACTAATTATGCAGCGGAAAATAAATAACACGGTGATTTGTTTACGAATGGGGAAAACCTGATGACAAAAACCTCACCGGGTGATTTTCAGATCACCACTCCTGAAATTCTACTATTATCATAACAAGTGGTTACAAGTAAAGGAATCCCAAGTACTTTACTAACTTACAGTTGAACCCTTACCCCAATATCCAATTAGACTTATTCTATAGTGATAATTTCCCCTTTTGATGCACGACTCTCAAGTACGTGACTAACTAATGCACAGATCCCAGTATGTGACTTCAATCACCAATTAGAAAGAGTTGTTGGCTGCAAAATTCTTCAATTTATCCACGATGAAGATCAAGAAGATGCTTGGTCACAAAACTTAAAGGTGCACATACACAGTAACTTCTTCAGAAGAGATGAACTAGGGCAAGACTTTGTCTCCGGTTAGAAATTGCTTGAACAGACTTTGCTCAATACTTGTGCAACTTGTGTACTCTTCGACAGCCCTTAAAACAATCCTTTTATGTGTCTAGGGTTAGGAGAAAAGAAGGCCCAAACATATAAACACGGATTAGAGTCAAAACAAAACTGAAATTTTGTTTTTCATAAACCTCAACAGATACCCTATCTGTCGAGTTATTGTCGAGCCACTGGGCTGAACAGCTCTACAGGTCTCGAAAGATGCTAGTTGTTGAGTTAGTTGTCGAGATTTAATGACAGACACTTTTCAGCTTGAATCTTGGACAGACTTAAAGGTTTCAACACTTGATCTTGAAATATGGTTTCTTGAAGTATTTCAACACATCCTAGATCTACCAAATTACAAGTAAAGTGCATTTTGTCAAAGGATTAGCCAATTACATAAAAGCATGACATATGTTCTTAACATGTGAACCACATATGTCCTAACAATCTCCCCCTTTGGTAATCCGTGACAAAACCACAGCTAACAAATGCTAACTCATATTCACCTATTTAATACAATAAAATCTATCCTAACACAAATTTTTGAAAATTTTTGCAAGAAGAGAGTTTATGGCAAGTAGACTTTAACAACCTGTATTTTTAAAACACTTTAAACAAAACTCATCAATGCATCTAAGTGTGAAATAGAAATAATAGATTGCATACAAGTATAAGAAACATGTGTATAAAGAGAGAAAAGAAACAACACATGTAAAGATAGGTGAAAGAAATATACATCCACATATAAAGAAGATAAGTATAATGTATGTGTAAAAATGGTCACAAGACCCAATGTACAAGATCAATATATCTATAAAAGAAAGAAAAGAAAAGATACATCATATCCTCACTACATCCCTTATATCAACAACACTCCCCTAACAAAATGGACTTATACTAACTCTTATCCTAAGAATGACTACTCTCATATCCCAAAACTACTCCCCCTTTTTGTCGTGAGGGACAAAGGGTAAGAATATTAAGTAGACATTTTATCGGTAGAGCTAGCATCTCCATCATCATCAGAAGCATCATCGTCATTGCCATCATCGTCATCATCCTCAACTGCAGAATCAGAAACTACATGATGTGGTAGAGAAGAAACCTCAAAAGCAAAACCACCCATGGTCGCCTGCCGCCTAGCAATACGGCCAACACAAACATTCACCTGATACAACTCAGTAGAGAGTGTATCAAGGCGAGCATCCATGCGCTGAAGCTGCGCCATGATGTCCTTTAGAGTCACTCCACTTTAAGAAGAGGAAAGAGCTGATGTGGATGGAGTAGAAAGAGTGGAAGGAGTGGCGGAATCAGACTACGGAGACCTAAACTGTGCCTCACTACGTTTAACGGTAGCGGCGTCTATGGCACACATGACAGAAAAGTGATCAGAATAGGGAAAAGGAATAGAAAAATGGCGTAGAATCCACGTGATAGCTGAAGGGAAAATGAGCTTATCATGGATAGCCGTGTCCCTAAACACATCTATGATGGAAAGAATGAAATGTGAAGGAAAATCTATAATGAGGTGCTCTAACAAAGAAAGCAAAAATCTAGCACGAGGCTCTGTGATAGAGTTATAGTGAAAGAGTGGGTGCAAAACAAAAGTCATCACCATGTTCATGAATCTAGGACCTTTAACAAAAGGTCGATATGGTGTAAACTAACGCTCACCCCAGACAGATGGGCACTTACAGAAAGTAGACATCATCTCATCTTTGGACATGGTCCTCAGACGCTCACAACCGGGGTAGTCAGGATACTTTTCCCTCGGAACTCAAAGCACATCCGCAACAAGCTGCAGTGTGACAACAAAGCGCGTACCTCGAACGTGAGTATGAAAGAGAGGTACTAAAAATCAATCCCGTGTATGTTAGAGTAAAACTCCTAAACAAGTACGAGAGGACAAGTGACTAGGACGTCACACAGTGACTCCAATTCCCGACTGTGAATGACATTGGGAAGGTCAGTGTCGATGAAGTTTGCCAAAATGATTCGGCATTCCGAATGAACATCTCGTCGAGAAAAGTTCTCCGAGTAGATGGAACCGAATGTAAGAAGGAGTAAGATCAGAAGAAGACGATGCCCCAGAACGAAGAAGGTTCCGAGATGGTGCAGACTTACGTTTAGGTGCCATAGACACGACTAACGTAAACAATAGAGTGAGAAAGAAGAAGACAATCAGAAAAGTCCCAAAACATTTCAAATATATCAAGTATATTGAAAAGAGAGTATGTATGCTTGAAAATGCATGAGCATGTGACATGCAAAGTAAAAAGCATCATGGGCTCAGCGTAATCCAATCCTACCAGCACACAAGCATATTACACACATCTAAATGCATGAAAATACCATTATAATGCAAATGTGATGCAATGTATAAGATTTTAAACACATTTAAATGAAAACCCAACCTAAAATTACAAGAAACACTCATCAATTTTGAAAAACCCCAAAAGTTTTCAAAAACCCCAAAACCTAGGTTTCAAATCATCAAATGCATGAAGAATGAAGAGATAGGAGAGCATACCAAGTGATTTAAAGCAAATAAAGGCCGAAAATCACGTGGATTGAAGGTTTTGAGTGAGAAAAGAGAGTTTGGGAGAGGAACAGCCACGGATAGATCGAGAGAGATCGAGAAAAGTGAAGTCCAAATCGCACAAAACGTATATAGATCTTCACTAATTCTCGACAGATAGAGGTGTCGAGAGGTGTCGAGATAGGTATTGAGACAGGTGTCTAGAAAACATAACGTTGACGGATGAGTCTGTTGAGAGGTATCGAGGAAGAGTTCATCAGACATGATTAAGAAATCTCAATCGATCCACCAGGTGTCGAGAAGCTATCGAGAGTCCAAGAACTTTCTCGATCGATCCACCAGTTGTCGAGGAAGTTATCGAGATTGCGATAAGAAACAGCTCAAAATCTCGACAGATAGTCCAAGTGTCGAGAGGTATCGAAGAGGTGTCGAGATAGCTTAAAAATAGTTTTTCAAGAAAGGAAAAACATAGACATGAATGCAATCCAACATGTAACTCAATCAATGATTCAATCAACATATTAGGCTCTCAAAAACATCTCTCAATAAGAATTTTAAGCACATGGATCCTCAAAAACACACACACACACACACACTAAACAAGTCTAACCAATTTTTATATTTCAAAAACAAGTCAAGACAGTTTAGTGAGTATATAATAGCATATATAAAACCTTGTGATGACCAAATCACATTGCACCTACACATGTATCAAGAATAGCAAAAAATATTGCGTGTTGTGTGTGAAAAACATCGCAAGATTGCATATGTGTATACATGTTATGACGATTTGAGATATGAGAAAAACACTTTAATTTACACACAATCATAACTGTTTGATGGAGACTATCACCTTGAGGTACATCCTATAACTCTCACATCTCCTAAAATACACGGTTACAATCATATTTAAAGCATTTTTCATCTTTTTACTTTTTATTTTCTTTGCATATTTTTTTTCTTTTATTTAGCATATCATGCATGGGTATATAAGAGAGAGAAAAGAAATACCCAATGATATTTGACATTCCAATTTTGCTATGTCGTAGCACACAAATGTCATTGACACTGCACTTTTGCTATACCGAAGCATACAGGTGTCTTTAATGATTGACGGGCAACAGTAGTAAGATAGTTATTTATATTTTTCTCTTAGGATTTTCTAGTTCTACCCGTCAAAAAGCGTGATACGAGTGTTAAGTTCAAGAGATAACTTAATCTTACTTATCACAAACAAGAGCCACAAAGCTCACTTGCTTAGTTGTGCATAAAAATGCTCATCTAAGCTACAGATGATACAAAGTTTAGAAAACTTTGTTGCAATGGCCATCCAAGGTACACAAGTACCAATGTATGCAAAACACACTGTTTTTGTACTTTTCAATTTTCTAATTTTTTTTATTTTTATTTTTATGAAAAACAAAAATAAACAAAACTGAAAACAAACAAACAAAAACATGTTAAACAAGGCAAAGCATAAAACTAAACTAACTCAAAAGAAAAGCAAAACACACAAGTAATGTGACACACAAAAACAAGAAGATAGAAGAAAGTGGTATAATCACTTAGAGTCCTTTTTCTTCCACACCTTGGAAGAACTTTTCTTTTGATTAAACCCTTGAACCGGCGGTGAGGGGGAAGAATTGAAACCGTTCAAGTTTGAAAAGAGCGAGGGCTTTGAGAAGATCTCCAAGAGGAGCAAGAGAGGATTGAAGCTGATTCTGGCTTTCAAATGCTATCATGTCGTTGCTCTGTTGAGTGGCTAATCACTTGTAGCAATTTGGTCGAGTATGACTGGCAGCTCCACAATGATGACAGAGATGATGCTTCTTCTGTTTAGGCTTTTGAGAGTTAGCCTTCTTAGCCCTAGGGTTTTTAACATCTTTCTTATCCTGCTTAAGGGGTGCTCCTAAGATAGATTTACCCTTGTCTAAGTTCTCACAAGCTAATTTAGTTTTAACATCAGCGTTCTCAATTTCAGTACTATTAGCAGGAGGAACAAATACAGTAGCACTAGTAGAAACAACATTAGAGGAAGAAATACCATACCCTAAACCTGTTCGATCCGAAGCAGATTTTTGAATGTTGAGCATCCCATCAAGCTTTGCACTTGAGGTCCTCTCCAATTGAGCTCTAACTTGAAATAGCTCTGCTTTAAGCTTCTTGGTCTTCTCAGCCAAGAAATTATTCTCAAACCTCAGTGCTCCAATAGTCTGATTAGTTTCATCAAACTTTGTGAAAAACTCTTCACAATTAAGCTCCATATCACTGAGTTTCTTGGTGGCCAGCCTATACAATTTCTCATATTTCTCAGAAAGTTTGTATAGTTTCTCATAGGCTGTGTGGATATCATCTTGATCATCCATCTTTTCACACTTAGAATCCACTACTTCTTCTTCTTCTTCCATATCTTCAACAATCCCTTCAGTAGGATTGATTACGGCAGTGAAGGCATTCATGATTCTGTCATCCTCATTGTCGGAATCATCCTTAAGTTCAGTGTTACTCAAGGTTGCAGCAAGTGCCTTACTCTTCCCAATACTTTTGAGATATGTGGTGATGCACACCAAGGAGTTGGACATGCTGATCATACAAGTGGAAATAGAGCTGAATTTGCATAAGACCCTTTGTCATTTTCTAGTGGCCCAATTACAAGACTTAGAGCCAAACGTTTCAAGGAAGCACTAAATGGGCTAGTCCAAGAGAATTGGGCTGATTCTAAAAAGACCAAGATGGGCTCAAATCATAATCAAGGCTTAGTCCATGTCATCTAAGCAATTGAAGAGGTTAATGCATGCAAATTCGCAACCAGCATGGTCTAACCATAAAAGGGTGTGAATTTGTTAAGTTCCAAGGATATTAAATGGGAAGATGTCTTGGTATTGGCTGGGCATGTTAATTCTAGTCATTTAGCTATTTTGACTGCCTTTAGAAGTCCTAGAATAACTAAAAATGTGGGAACTTGATTTGATTAATTTTTGTGTTGTTTTTGAGTTATAATTATGATTTTTACCTATTCTTGGAGGGTTGTTCCAAGTATATATTTGGTAGAACGAATTTTAAAAGAAGACAGATTGGTATTCAGAAAATTATTCTCCTTGTGAGTCTTGTGATCCTCTTGGTTCTTAAAAGAACTGTTGAACTTATCAAGTTAATCTTATGGCGTTCAAACAACCAAACTTATCACCTTTGATTCTTGAGAGATTCTTAGGAATTCCTGGTGTGGCATTTCAATTCTATCGTAGTCTTGGTTTTCATCTAGTTAGGTGACGGGTCAAGGCTCAACAAATCTTGTCTACACGATCTTGGGGTTCCAAACCATCATTGTTATTGGGTTTTATCACAATTGTTGGTGAAGTTCATATCATTTTGGTATCAGAGCTTTGGTTCTAAGATAAGTTTGACTATTCTTTTTACTTTCATTCTATTTCCTATTCCTTGCTAAAAAAAAAAAAAAAAAAAAAACGTGGGAACTTGATTTGATTAATTTTTGTGTTGTTTTTGAAGTTGTAATTATGATTTTTACCTATTCTTGGAGGGTTGTTCCAAGTATATATCTGGTAGAACGAATTTTAAAAGAAGACAGATTGGTATTCAGAAAATTATTCTCCTTGTGAGTCTTGTGATCCTCTTGGTTCTTAAAAGAACTCTTGAACTTATCAAGTTAATCTTGTGGCGTTCAAACAACCAGACTTATCACCTTTGATTCTTGAGAGATTCTTAGGAATTCTTGGTGTGGCATTTCAATTCTATCGTAGTCTTGGTTTTCATCTGGTTAGGTGACGGGTCAAGGCTCAACAAATCTTGTCTACACGATCTTGGGGTTCCAAACCATCATTGTTATTGAGTTTCATCACAATTGTTGGTGAAGTTCATATCATTTTGGTATCAGAGCTTTGGTTCTAAGATAAGTTTGACTATCTTTTACTTTCATTCTATTTCCTGTTCCTTGCTTAAAAATAAATAAATAAAAAAGAAAAAAGAAAAAAGAAAAAAAAAAAGAGAGGAGATTTTCTCAGTACATGAAGAGGAAAATTTCTCAGTCATATAATTTTTCAGTACATAATTCCAGTAAGAAAATTTCTTCATTTCAATCTTGTTTCTAACCTTATTCAAGTTCTTGACCTTGTTGATGAGTTTTGGTTGTTTCTCATTTTGAATTGCTGCTAGTTTAATTTGAATTATTTTCTTGAAGTTTGATTAAGAACTAAAGAAGACACAAAGGAGTGGGAAAAAAAAAAGGCAAGAGTGTGTGAGACCATAAGAGGGTAAAAGCCGTTTATAGTGAAAACACAAGTGCGAGTGTATCAATTCTTGAGTGAAACACGTAAGGGAGGGCTTGTGAGAATTCTAACTTTGTTTTGCAGATTTTAAATATGTCCAATAATCAAGAAGAAGACATAACTGAAGGACTTCGACCACCAACGAATCAGACCCTCCAAATGCAAGCGATGCTAGGGGAGATGAGGCGTATGTTGAAGGCTAAATTAGAACCTATTCATGAGAGGTTGGATAGGGTAGAAGTGGGAACTCCTAGGGGCCAGCAACATGACAACCCCAATAGGCAGAAAGGTGGGCGTGTTCCATGGCGGAATGTTGAGGAAGAGGCGGAGTCGGAGGAGGTTGATGGGCCATATGTGAACCAAGGCAGGTTTGAGCGTGGGTATGGGAATAGAGAAGCAAGGATGGGTAGGCCTAGGAGGGATAATGATTTAGAAAACATAAAGATTAAAATTCCATCTTTTCAAGGTAAAAATGATCCTGAAGTTTATTTGGAGTGGGAAATTAAAATGGAGATGGTGTTTGATTGTCACAACTATTCGGAGATAAAGAAAGTTAAGTTGGCTGCAATTGAATTTACTGATTATGCCATTGTTTGGTGGGATCAATTATTGATTAATAGGAGGAGGAATAGAGAACCACCCGTGGACACTTGGGAGGAGATGAAAATGCTTATGAGGAGGCGTTTTATACCCAATCACTATTATAAGGGATTGTATCAAAAGTTGCAGAGGTTAACTCAAGGTTCCAAGAGTGTGGATGAGTATTACAAGGTGATGGAGGTAGCTATGATCCGGGCTAATGTAGAAGAGGATCGGGAAGCCACCATGGCTAGGTTCTTTCACAGTTTAAATCGTGAGATTGTGGATATAGTTGAGATGCAACACTATGTTAAATTGACGGATATAGCGCATCAAGCCATAAAGGTGGAGGAACAATTCAAACAAAAGGGATTGGCTAGGAGGGAACAACCTATGGCTACCACTAGTCCATGGAAGACAACTCCAAAAAGGGACGAGCAGCTACAAAATAAGCCAAAATTTGAACCATCTAAGAGTGCCAACTCAAAGACCACTTTAGGTAACACCGAGGCTTCGAGTTCTAAAACACGTGATATTAAGTGTTTTAAATGTCAAGGGCGGGGACACATAGCCAGCCAGTGTGTAAACAAAAGGGTGATGGTGATAAATGCTCAAGGAGAGCTTGAGTCAGAGAATGAGGAAGAAGTAGATGAAGATGTCCACATGTCATCTTTGGAGGATGCCGATGATGAGCAAAATGCTGTGGTGGGAGATTTATTGGTAGCAAGGCGAGTTCTCAATGTGCAGGTTAAGGAGGAAGAAAGTAATCAAAGGGAGAACTTGTTTCATACTCGGTGCTTTGTAAATAACAAAGTTTTTAGTGTCATTATTGATGGAGGGAGTTGCACAAACGTAGCCAGCACTTATTTGGTGGAAAAATTGCTCTTAACTACCTTGAAACATCCTCAACCTTACCGGCTTCAGTGGTTGAATGAATGTTGCGAAATCAAGGTGACAAGACAAGTGTTGGTGGCATTATCCATAGGCAAATATGAGGATGAGGTGCTATGTGATGTAGTTCCCAAGCATGCGTGCCATTTATTGTTGGAAAGACCATGGCAGTATGATCAGAAGGTTACGCATAATGGATTCATAAATAAGTATTCCTTCACTCTTAAAGGGCAACCTATTACTCTTGTGCCATTAACTCCAAAACAGGTCAGGGAGGACCAATTGAAGTTTCAAAAATCAAATGAAAATAAGAGCAAGAGAAGAAAAATTCAATTACATTGCAAAAAAAAGTGAGATCAAGAGAGCATTATTTTCACACTAGCCCCTTATTGTACTCATATACAAGTTGGCTCTTTTATGTACTAATGATCTCGCTGGTGCATTGCCGAGCAATATTGTTTCTCTTTTGCAGGAGTTTGAAGATGTCCTTCCCAAAGAGGTACCTCATGGTTTACCTCCAATTCGAGGGATTGAACATCAAATTGATTTCATACCTGGTGTATCAATCCAAACCAACCTGCTTATAGGAGTAATCCCGAGGAGACCAAGGAACTTCAGAGGCAAGTAGGTGAATTATTGGAAAAGGGTTATGTGCGAGAAAGCATGAGTCCTTGTGCGGTTCCAGTCTTATTAGTTCCTAAGAAAGATGGAACATGGAGGATGTGTGTCGACTGCCGAGCCATCAACAACATAACGGTAAAATATCGTCATCCCATTCCTAAATTAGATGATATGTTGGATGAATTACATGGTTCTTGTGTCTTTACAAAATTGATCTTAAGAGTGAATATCACCAGATTAGAATGAAGGAAGGTGATGAATGGAAAACTGCTTTTAAGACGAAATATAGTTTGTATGAGTGGTTAGTAATGCATTTCAGTTTAACTAATGCTCCGAGCACATTTATGCATTTGATGAACCATGTTTTGCGTGCATTTATTGGCAGATTTGTAGTTGTGTATTTTGATGATATCCTAATTTATAGCAAAAATTTGGAAGAACATGTATGCATTTGAAATTTGTTTTGGAAATTCTAAGGAAAGAAAGGTTGTTTGCTAACCTCAAAAAGTGCTCATTTTGTACAGATAAGCTTGTGTTTCTTGGTTTTGTTGTTAGTAAAGGAGGAATTGAGGTGGACGAGGAGAAGGTGAAGGCAATCCAAGAGTGGCCAACGCCTACAACAATTAGCCAAGTGAGGAGTTTCCACGGCTTAGCTAGCTTCTATAGACGGTTTGTGCGTGATTTTAGTAGCTTAGCCGCCCCTCTCACTGAAGTCATCAAGAAAAATGTGTCGTTTAAGTGGGGGAAAAAATAAGAAGAGGCATTTAATCAGCTCAAAGAAAAGTTAACTAATGCACCTTTGCTTGTTTTACCTAACTTTGCTAAAACTTTTGAAATTGAGTGTGATGCTTCAAGAATAGGTATTGGAGCTGTTTTGATGCAAGAAGGTCGTCCAGTTGCTTATTTCAGTGAAAAGTTGGGTGGGGTAGCCCTAAATTACCCCACTTATGATACGGAGATGTATGCCTTGGTAAGGGCTTTGGAAAATTAGCAACACTATCTATGGCCAAAGGAATTTGTGATTCACACAGATCACGAATCTTTGAAACATTTGAAAGGACAGCAAAGGTTGAACAAACGCCATGCCAAGTGGGTGGAATTCATTGAAACATTTCCTTATGTGATCAGATACAAGCAAGGAAAGAAAAATGTGGTGGCTGATGCATTGTCCCGAAGGTATGCTTTACTTTCCATTTTAGATACAAAAATGCTTGGCTTTGAATACATTAAGGATCTGTATACACAAGATTTTGATTTTTGTGATGTGTTCAATGCATGTGAAAAAGTAGCATTTGGTAAGTTTTATAGGCATGATGGATTTTTGTTTCGAGAAAATAAACTGGGTGTGCCTGTGTGTTCTTTGCGTAAATTGCTTGTGAGAGAAGCTCATGGTGGTGGTTTGATGGGTCACTTTGGTGTAGCTAAGACTTTAGGAGTTTTGCATGATCATTTTTTTTGGCCTCATATGAAACGTGATGTGAAAAGAATCTGTAAGATGTGTATCACGTGTAAACAGGCTAAATCTAAGTTGAAACCCTATGGTTTGTACACCCCTTTGCCAATAACTAGTGAACCTTGGACTGATATTTATATGGGTTTTGTTTTAGGTTTACCTAGGACTAAAAGGGGGAGAGATTCAGTTTTTGTGGTGGTAGATAGATTTTCCAAGATGGCACACTTCATTGCGTGTCACAAAACTAATGATACATCACATATAGCTGATTTATTCTTCAAAGAAATTGTTAGGCTACATGGTATGCCTAGGACCATTGTTTCTGATAGGGATGCAAAGTTTTTAAGTTACTTTTGGAAAAATTTGTGGGGAAAGTTGGGAACCAAGTTGTTGTTTTCTACTACTTGTCATCCACAAATGGATGGTCAAACTGAAGTAGTAAATAGAACTTTGTCTTCCTTGTTGCGTGCTATCATTAAAAAGAACTTGAAAACCTAGGAAGATTGTTTGCCACATGTTGAATTTGCTTACAATAGAAGTATACATTCTACATCTAAGTTTTCACCATTTGAAATTATTTATGGTTTTAACCCATTGTCACCTTTGGATTTAACTTCTTTACCTTTGAGTGAACGTATGAACTTAGATGGCAAAAAGAAAGCAGAATTTGTAAAGATGATTCATGAAAAGGCACGGTTGAATATTGAAAGGAGGACTTAACAATATGTCCATCAAGCCAACAAGGGATGCAAGAAGGTAGTGTTTGAACCAGGAGATTGGGTTTGGTTGCACTTAAGGAAGGAACGTTTTCCAGAGAAACGGCGTTCAAAACTCCTACCTCAGGGTGATGGACCATTTCAAGTAGTAGAGCGCATCAATGATAATGCCTACAAGCTAGACTTACCCGGTGAGTATGATGTCAGTGCAGGCTTTAATGTTGCTGATTTGTCTCCTTTTGATGTAGGTGATAATTTGAGGACAAATCCTTTTCAAGAGGGGGAGAATGATGCACACCAAGGAGCTGGACATGCTGATCATACAAGTGGAAATGGAGCTGAATTTGCACAAGACCCTTTGTCATTTTCTAGTGGCCCAATTACAAGACTTAGAGCCAAACGTTTCAAGGAAGCACTAAATGGGCTAGTCCAAGAGAATTGGGCTGATTCTAAAAAGACCAAGATGGGCTCAAATAATAATCAAGGCTTAGTCCATGTCGTCAAAGCAATTGAAGAGGTTAATGCATGCAAATTCGCAACCAGCATGGTCTGACCATAAAAGGGTGTGAATTTGTTAAGTTCCAAGGATATTAAATGGGAAGATATCTTGGTATTGGCTGAATTTGTTAAGTTACAAGGATATTAAATGGGAAGATGTCTTGGTATTGGCTGGGCATGTTAATTCTAGTCATTTAGCTATTTTGACTGCCTTTAGAAGTCCTAAAATAACTAAAAAAACGTGGGAACTTGATTTGATTAATTTTTGTGTTGTTTTTGAAGTTGTAATTATGATTTTTACCTATTCTTGGAGGGTTGTTCCAAGTATATATCTGGTAGAACGAATTTTAAAAGAAGACAGATTGGTATTCAGAAAATTATTCTCCTTATGAGTCTTGTGATCCTCTTGGTTCTTAAAAGAACTCTTGAAGTTATCAAGTTAATCTTGTGGCGTTCAAAAAACCAAACTTATCACCTTTGATTCTTGAGAGATTCTTAGGAATTCCTGGTGTAGCGTTTCAATTCTATTGTAGTCTTGGTTTTCATCTGGTTAGGTGACGGGTCAAGGCTCAACAAATCTTGTCTACACGATCTTGGGGTTCCAAACCATCATTGTTATTGGGTTTCATCACAATTGTTGGTGAAGTTCATATCAGACTTCCCCCTTCTCCCCACCACCAGACCATACTCTCTCTTACCTCTGGCCCATGACCCACCGTGCTTGTATTGGCTGGATATAGGTGGGTGATGCCTGAGCCTTGTATGGGCTCCACTCTCATGTGAGTTCATGGTTTGTCTATCGTTCATGCGTTTGTCATTGCCTGTGAGTTTGTTTGGTCTCATTGTGCATTTCTGCTGCTTATTTTTAACCCTTTGTGGTGTAGGTAAGTCTGGGTCTTTATTCTTTGCATTTTTTTTTCCTCTCTGGGTTGGGTCTTGCTTGGGCACGGGCCATTTCTTCTTCAATTCGGCCCCTGTTTCCATTTATTGCTAGTTTGTGGGCCGACTAGTATTCATGCCAGGCCATTCCATTACTTCTATCATGTTATTACTTGACTTGTGCTTGTTGGGCCTCCTTTGGGACTACCATGTACTTTTCCTTTATTCAGTTCACATTGCCCAGTATTTCTATTGGGTTAATTCTCATACCATCTTGGGCTTCCTCAGCCCATTTTATTCCTTTGAACATCCTTGGCCCGCTTTATTCCTTTGGGCATCCTTGGCCCATTCCATTCTTACATTTCCATGGGCTTTTGCTAAATCTTTCTGGCTTCCCCAGCCTAATTACCATATCCTTTACTTTCAGGGTTTGTTGGCCTTTACACCAACCTCATTTATCAATTCCTTTCTTTGGGTTCCTCCGACCCATTTTTGCTTGCTTTCTATTTCTTACAATTCCCATAGGCTTACTACTTCCTTCTCCAGGCTCCCTTGAGCCCGTTTGTTTTCTTTGGGGCATTTTTTACTATTTTATATGCATGTGGACCATTATTCCTGCCATTTGGACTTAATGGTTTTTTTCTTACTTTGCTAACTCTTCTTTTTTCAATCTTTGTTATATTGTTGGGTTTTTTCCTGCCATTGGCCCTTTTCTTTTTTACCAAAATAGGCCTCAACAAAGGTTAATTTGTAAGAATCTTAACACCATGGTTTATATCAAAACTATAGGGCATTAGGGGTTTAGTTTAAAACCACCCCTAAAGTATAAGATTACAAAAGGATATTTTCACTGCTTTTTTTCCCCTAAATTTGGTCCCAACAAATGAAATACTTCTTTAATTATACAATAATCTTCAACATTTTCCATAGATCTTCTATTCTTATTGTATGCAGATAATAAAAAAAATTGTTCTCATGAAATTGTACAATCAAAGAAGTAAATGTAACTCAATTATAGGAAAAAGAAAAGGCTTATTATTTTAATTGTGTTGGCAAGATGTGTAATATAACAATTTTTTTACTTGCTACTAGAGAAAAATATTTTATAAAGTAAAATAGATGTAATGAATGATAATATTGTAATTTTTTTTTAGATAATTACAATATGTTGCAAATCTCGCAGCATGAATCATTTCCCCTTATATTTTAACTTTTAAAAGTTTTTAACAAGCAAATATGTTATAACTTTAGTTTCATTAATTTCTTGTAAAAGTTTTTATAAAACAAATATGTTATAACTTCAATTTCATTAATTTTCAATAAATCAAGGTTTGTAATTAGACATATTTTTCCTTCAAATTGGATTTAAGGAATATATTCTAACCTATAGTATTTTAATCAAATGACTCACTAAATCATATAAATAAATCACATGATTGTTAAGTAGATTATGTAAATAAAAGTAAACATGAATGCTCATTTGAATCGTCACTTAGTGCTTTTCAAGAAAATTTGTTTTTTACAACCTATGAGAATCATTATGTTAGCATATGAAATCCTAGATTAATAATATGACAAATTAAATAAATAATTTTGACAATGCAGTGGATTTATGAATATAGCAGTTATTTATACAAAATAAATTAATAATTATACTAAGTATGCTTATGAATGTTACGGGGTTAGTTGATGAATGATTAAAATTTGCAATTCCTTCTCAAAAAAAAAAAAATGCAATTCAAGTAGGCAAACCTTTTTTTTTTTTTTTTACAAGATAAAAATTCTACTCTAGCTTAATTTAAGTGTATATGTGTGTGAAACTCCCTCTTAGAGACTTAAACACCAGTCCTTGTCCCCCACACCTCACAAGCACTTATACTTGTGGAGTTACCATTGCACTAAGGGTGTGCAGTGGTAAGTAGGCAAACTTTAAAGACTATGAATGGATCTAAATATGTTTATGAATGGTTAGTCATTTATGCATAGAACAATAGGGACTTTGATGAGTTCGTTTATGTGAAGTCAAAAGGATTTGGTTTCTATAATATTGTTCAACTTCACCGATAGGATTATTTGAGAGTTTTTTTTTTTTTTTTTTTTTTTTTTTAATTTTCCACCATAAGAAAGATAACTTTACAATTGAGCATCATTATTGATTAGGTATTTTTGTTTGCATTGCTATAAATTCTCAATTAAAAAATATAAATCATTATTTTATTGAACATATAGAAGAGTTATTTATTCTTAACTCATCTCTAAATCTTCAGGAAACTTGTGAATCTTTTTAGAATTGGTGATATTTATTTATTAGTAAACAAGTATGCAAGAACAAATCATGAAAAACAACTAAAAATAAAGTTTCACAATTACTATCATGATATAGTTCAACATTTGGATTTCAAAATTTTTGTTAAATATTTTTGAATTGCACCAATGACTAGCAAGGGCTAGAATTTAATAGCCTACTAATTTGTTTATTTAGTGGTTCTATATGTACTTATTCACTTATTTTTCTCATTTCTATTGCAACTATGGAGCACATTTTTAATCATGAATATTATCAAACATAGGTTTCACAACAAAATGAAAGATTATATTCTAGGAAATTTTTTGATTTTGTACATCAAAAGGGAGATTGGTGTGAAATTCAATTCATTATTAATATTTTAAAGAATATCGAGTTCCATTTTGATATATCATAAATGATTGAGTTGAATATATATATATATATATATATCATTTGTGTCTTTTATTTTGTTGATACTAAATGGATATTAGTTTTGTTTTTCATATATTTATTTAGTTTTGAATTTTTAGTCTTACTTTAGAATGATCAAAATTTTGGTTCATGTTTTGGCATCCTAATAACAAATTTCTAGTATTATCCTTAATCATTTACTATTCATAATTTTATTTATTTATTTATAATTTGATTTTTTTTTTTTGGTTGAAAGTTTATAATTTGATAGTTACAATAAAAAAGAATGAGATAAGAATGATAGATATATTCAAACTCACCAAAATGTGACCCACAATTAAGCTCAAATATCTGGAGTTATTTGATTTTTCTTTCCGTCTCTTTTTATCTATATCTTAGCTGTTTTGTAATAAAAGAATCTGTTTGGGTCCAGTCAAACCGCGTAGCTTTGAACCCAGTCGTGGTTTATAGGTTTTTACAATTATAGTCATCAAAATGGTAAAGAATAAAGAAAATAATACACACAACATCCAGACCACAGCAAGATATCCCGACCACGTCATCGCCCGGCTGAGGGTCGCACTTCTTTGATTGGATCTTCCATTATCGATCCCTCTTTCTCTCTCTGTCTCTCTCTCTCTCTCTGCATTCGCATCCAAAGCCAGAGCTTACCGTCGATCTCACTCTCTCTCTCTCTCTCTATTCGGTAATTTCATCTCTCTCTCTCTCTCTCTCTCTCAGATTTAAATCCTGTGCTTTTTTGTACGTTCTAGTTCGTTTCTTCTGCTGAATCTCTATCTCTGTATCTTATAAATAGATCGCTTGCTTTGCAATTTGCATATCCACCTAAATCTCAGTAATATTTACTTCTTTTGTTTCAATTCATTATTACTTCTTTTGCATATCTCTCATTTCATGATTGTTAAAAGAAAAATCATTCATCAAATTTCCATATTAGGAATATATTTTTGAATTATAAGCTCTACGAAGCTAGTGCTGGTCTTTATTTATTAATTTATTTAAATTTTCAGGTCCCTTATAAGCATGAACCTGAGGCAATTATAAAAAAAAAACAGAAGAAGTTAATTAAGATATGTAAATGTCATTTAATTACCGAGTTTTCGTATAGGATTTTCGTTTGCCAATAAGTAGGTCGAAAGATTTTGATATTTCAAAATTATATATATATATATATAAGGGAGACGTATATCTGATTAAGTGAGGTTTAGTAACTACAGGATCTATGAATTTTGTCCTTGCTTGATGGTGCTATGTGAAGTACACATTTCGTTGATTTAAAAAAAAAAAAAAAAATTACGCGTGGATTTTTTAGATTTGTTGCTATGAAGTTTATAATATTTTGAGTTACATAATCAGGATATGTTGTTTTTCATAAAATTGATTTAAGTGCTTCTTATTGTCAAACTTTCTTGTTTTTAGAATTTAAAGGGATTTCCGAAAATTGATAGCATATTGTGAATGCTAGGGTATATTATTGGCTGTTGGGTTAAAGTTTTGATTTCCATCAACAAATAAACTATAGGGAGGGGGTTGTAATGTGTTGTAGTAGTCGTTAAAATTCTGGATCCATTGATTCATATTCTTCTTCCTTCTCAAGATGGTACTGCATTTTTTAATATTGATGTCATCATAACCCCAAGGAACCAATCATAAAATAAAAAATAATAAAAAATAAAAATAAATAAAAAATCATAACCCCACAATTGACCTGGGGACAACCTCATTAAATTCTCCTTCACCCTCCATTTTGGAGCTAAAACTCAAATATTAAAAAGAAAAAAAAAAAGAAAAAAAAGAAAAAAAAATGTAGATGCTAACGTAGTTTCATTTTGTTACTTAGGGTTATGTGGCTTTTGTGGCCCTCACAACTCTTTTATATTTTTTTCTAAATTTTCTTACTGCTTTATTTCAATTCAGAGGAACCATCGTATTTTCAAAACCATGTACTGGAGGACATAAAGACTGAGACAATGTAGTTTTTTCTGTTGATGACCTCTGTTTTGGCTAACATCGAGCCCAAAAAAAGCCTTTGTTTAAGACTGTGTCTCTATTTTGGCCAACATCATAAAGGTCAGACCTTGGTGTGATGGCAAGTACCTTTTTCCCAAGGGATGTGTCATGGGTTTGAGTTGCCGACCAACCACCTCTCCCAGTCCCACATAAGTAGAATTATTGTGCATTAGGTATGACCTGATTTAAGAATGTGTCTTTTCCCCTCTTTTGATTTTTATTTCATTTCTCCTTTTGGAATAGATATGCAATGTCACTGCCATATGCCAAGGAAGTGGGTTGACCCCAAAGGAGCCTAGCATATGTGGCAGCTCTTATTTATGCCTTTTAATTACCTCCCAAGATTTAAGATTCTATCTCTTCTTTATACCTTGTGAATCACCTCAATTGGTTTAATATCAGAAAATTTTCTTTGTGGCCTTTAGCATCTGTCAGACAGGATATAACAATTTAATAATTCTACCAAAATGTTCATGAGTACAACTGGTTTGCTGATGCAGCTGTTTGGTTAAGTGGTGCAAGGTCATTATGTCAGGCGTGGAGGATCTCAAAGAGAAAGAACAAGTGGATGGAGATATCCCCATCGAGTCTGAAAAATCTATGCCGTCATCTCAAGAGGAGGTTGTGTTAAGATTCTAAATTTCTTTACACACTTGATCTATAATTGACCGAATATTGCATTCATGGAAAGCCTTTAATTCCATAGTATTTTGTAATTGAGACAATTTCTCAAAGCTTATGGTTGACTCAGATTATGATTTTTGTAGGAGGCGGCAGTAAAGAAGAAATATGGTGGAATAGTGCCCAAGAAACCACCACTCATTTCTAAGGTGATTTTTGATTTTGAAATTACTTATGGCTTTTGTCAATTGGAATTTGGAAGAGTTATCCGTTTGAGTTGGTTTTCCTTTAAAAGTTTTGGCTGTGATCTCAGGACCATGAACGTGCTTACTTTGATTCTGCAGATTGGGCTTTGGGAAAGGCAGGCATATTATCTTAATCATTTTTCTTGTCCTTGACAAAAGTGGAAAACATGCATTAAGTTGACTTACTAATATCTTTTATGCTTTGGATGATAACAGCAAGGTGTTGAGAAGCCCAAAGGACCACTTGAAGCCCTTCGGCCCAAATTGCAGGTATTAGTTTAATTTGATTTTTTTTATTTATGTTGTGCTTAGTTTGCAAGGATTTCTGTTCCTTCTGCATTGCAATGGTCAATTTGTACATACTGCTGCTATTACTTGCTAAATTGCATGATAGGCGTTTACCTTTTTGAATGAGATTGTTGTAGAGCTCTGATTGATATATTTCCTGAGTTTCTGCATTTAAAGTTGAATTCTGTGATGTTTGCAGCTTTTAAAAGACCATGTAAGGTACCANCGATCATCCTTATGTCTCCTAGGGGGGCCTGGAATGCTCGTTTTCATTTCGGCCAGCCTGCTCCTGTGGTGGGTCCGTCTTCTCCTTGCTAACAAACCTTTGCAATTTTTATTGTCTAAAAAAAGCTTCTATATATTGCTTTAAGTCGTAGCAATCGGACGTATCATAAACATGATCACAGTGGAAACAGCAGTACTTGTCCCTAGGCTTCTTACTAAGATCTCCCTTCAGCTTACCAAGAAATGTTAAGGCTCTTTCGTTCTTGATCTACATCAGGACTTGGTCAATCTGGGCAGTTAGCAGGGTGAAACTTGTGAACCTCATAGTGGGGAGTTTGGAGCACCTGTCCTTCAGTCGGTCTCCAGTTCTAGCAATCTTCCATCCTTTATCTTGTAATACATCCTTTGGTCTCTCCCTCTTCTTGGGCTTCTCTTATCGGGTCAGCAACTCTCTTCTGCGTTCATGTACTTTGTAGCCTTGTAAAGTACATCCGACATGGTTTTTGGGTCATTTTTGTATAAGAAAAATAAAAACTTATCCCTTCGTAACCCATTGGTAAACACAGCCATTAGTATCTTGTCGTCAACCTAAAAATCGAGAGGGCTTCCTTGTTAAAACGGGTTATATAGGATCTCATCATTTCTTCCTCCCACTACTTAATGCTCATTAGGCATGCAGTAGACTTCTTATACATGTGCCTTCCTATAAAATGCGCAGCAAACTGCGCACTCAGTTCCTTCAAGGTACTGATAGAGTTAGACGTCAGTTTGCTGAACCATACCCTCACAGGACCCTTCAAAGTAGTCGGGAAAGCCTGGCACGTGATTTCGTCCGCAACACCCTGTAAGTGCATGAGGGTTTTGAACGATTCCAGATGATCCAAGGGATCCTATGACCTGTCGTAGGTTTCTACCTGTGGCATGCGAAACTTTGATGGAAAGGGGAATGAAATGATAGGTGCAGTAAAAGGTGAGTTCGTCCGATGGACTAGCTCATTAAGGTTGCTTGACACCCGTCCTCTGAGGGCGTTCATGATGAAGTCCATCATCTCCTTCATCATTTGCATCTCTGCGAGCATGTGCGATGGAATAGTATCTGCAGCAGATGGACGACTTGTATCTTGTTGCTCTTGTCTACTTGGGGCGTTGCTGCGTTTCGGCCCCTCCTGGTTCCTTCTCTCAGCACTGGTACCTTTTTCGTCCTTTTCCTGGGTGTTGAGCGCTGCGTTCTTTTGGTGCAACTACTCCTCTAGGTCATGATTCTACTTGGTAAGGCATTCTACCACTGCTGTGAGAGTTTGAACTTGTCTCTCAAGGGCAATGGTGCGTGGTTCGTCCTTTTGATGGTTATTGGTGGTTGCCATTGAGTAAGTAAGTACCATGCAACTTTTTGTCCGGGAAACAGTAGTATGGCTTTCTAACTTCCCTACAGACGACGCCAACTGATGAAGCTAAAAATTGTCAGTAAGCTGCTCAATCCTCATGTGCTCTAGACAAAACCTGCACAACACAGAAAAAGAGAGAGTACCAGTGTGGTACCGGCCAAATAGCCACTGAAGGTTAAGTTAGAGAACTATTTCATGACTCTAGAGTGCCAGAGCTGGGGTCAATTATGCATACCTTGTTTATGAGGACTTAGGGTTTTTTATAGTAGTGTAGAACTGACTCCTGTTTCTTAGGCAAAAAGATCTTTCTTTATAGAAAAGATCCTAATAAATATACGTATTTTGCAGGATTCTTCCCATATATGGTCTCCATTGACCAAAGGCTACCATAGGGCGCAAGGTATTTCCATTTAGGATTCCTTGGAGTTCACTTAAGCCATGTGGGTGCCGCATGGCCTCAGTATTCGTCGATCTCGAGCCAATGTACCTAGAATCCGTCCGAATAAGGGGACCATCCATCACGTGATCTCTCTGTCCAGTATCTCAATACGTCATCTTATTTTTTATAACCCATTAATTTTTATTTGAACGGATCCGTCAACCTTAATTTTTATCCTCTTCAAATGTTTAATATCTTAAGAGTCTTTATCATAATAGAATCTGAAAATGCATGATAATCATCATTTGTTATTAAATTGATATGAATAAGGTATAGATTTGAACTTTTTCATTTATCTATTCTATACTATATATAAGAGAATTCCCCTCTTTCAACTAGACTTTTATGTGGTTCAAAAATACCCTTATTAATGAAGGGTAACTTCATTTAGAAATAGGGTTATAAATGTCAAATAACAAATTTCATTATCAATTCAAAAAGAGAACTCTTAAAATTTAAAATTTTTTTCTTTCACGTTCAAAAAAGAAATTACAGTTACTATTTATCTCTAAATTTATCATTTTTATTTGTTTGAAAAAAAAATTCTAAATTATAATAGGTGCAAATTATTAACCTTTACCTAAAAAATATATAAGAGGCTTTGAGTACGCGCGTGCTTAGAGTCTAGTAAATGTATAATATTTCAAGAGTTTTTGTCATAACAAAATCTGAAAATGCATGAAAATCATCATTTGTTATTAATTTATATGAAACAATTTAAACTAGCATTTGTTCTTTAAAATTTTTTGATTCTAAATCCTTATATCCAAAATGCACCCATAATACTACTACTTGTCATTAATATGCCTCATGTTTTTCAATTTTATTTTATTTTATTTCAATAGTATAATTTCTATGATTAATACTACTTATTCAACAAATTTGATTGATTGATATGAGTTGATTTTCTGTTACGATAAATTGAGGAAACAATAGCTGGTCCAATAGCTGCTTCAGCAGCTGCAATAGTTATAACAAAAATTGAAAATCGTTTACGGTACATAAAATATTAGCCAGACTGCTCCTGTATAAGGAGCGAGGTATTGTAATGTAGCCGGAGAATCCGCCGTTTCGGCTACCACAATCGTGTATTCCATTGCTCCCTTTTCTTGTAAAGTAGTCACTACCTAAGCCATAGAAGATTCCTTTTGACCAATTCTTCCAACATTTCTCATACATAAGCAAATCTCATTTGATTTATGTTGGGGACGGTTTTGCGACAAGGGTCGAAAATGCGAGAACAGCCCAAATCTCTCGTTGGGTTTTTTAGAAGTGTTTATTGTGGAGAATCAAGCCCAAAATTCCAAAAGTATAATGAACAAAAGGCTAATGGTGCTTTGACAAAAAAGAATCAAAATGCTAATACCAAAAGTGTAAAAAAAGCATAAAAACATAACAGGTTTGAAAGTTCAACCCATAGTCAGCGAGAAGAGGAAATTAAGAGAGGTTGTGAGGAAGAGAGGGAAGGTTCCCTTGTACCTATATTTTCACCCCTATGCTTCAGAATTGCGAGAATGTTAGCTAACTGAATGTACTTAACAACAGTATAGAAAAAGCATTAAAACATAACAAATCTGAAAGTTCGACCCACAGTCAGTGAGAAGAGGAAATTGAGAGAGGTTGTGAGGAAGAGAGGGAAGGTTCCCTTGTACCCATATTTCCACCCCTAAGGTTTAGAATTGTGAGAATGTTTCCTGGCTTAGTGGGCTTTTGCTCTCAAGTTTCAACTCTATGGGGAAAACGTGGTTGGATCATTTTGACATAAAGAAAGAGTCTTATATTGAGTTTGGGGTGATGCTAATGACTAGTTTTTTGGTAGTAGAAGGGGCTTTTATCCCTCATGACATTAATTTGGTGTCTTGGCTTGGGTTGCTTTTGTTTAGGGAAGAGTTTGGCATACTTTTTACATGATTTGGGAAATAAAGGGGGTTTGCTCTAATTGGCTGCCTTTGGTCAGACATTTCAGCTTATTGGAATACTCACCTAAGTGAGGGCTAGCTGCTGGAGTTGCCCAATGAGAGCCAACTATGTTTTAAAGGTAAAAGTGGGTTAGGGCAGAAACTTTAGGCCACAATTAGCTAGAGCATTAAAGCTCTTTTAAGGTGGAAATTTCGGGTTCAAGACCTCATCCATGAGCCTGAGGTGCTACTAGTGTCCCTTACACACTTGGTAGCATACTTAGTTTGGGCTCATGCAAAAGGTCCGAAAGAAACCAACCTATACCTTCCAAACCACACTTCCTCAATTTCCACCAATAAGTCGCATGGGTTTAGGCCATGCTTAAAAGAATAAAATATAATATAATACATGAATTGAGCCCACAAGAAAGTCGAGCTTGATCGAATCGGGTTTGTAGAAAATGTGTCGCAAAAATAGGTAACAACAATTTATAAAACATCTAATATGAGATTTGTTAATTTATGTAACCGTATGCAACATTTCTTTCACATAAGCAAATCCCATTTGAAAAAAATATTATATACTTTTATTTTTATAAATTTTTTAATTTTTTTTTTTGAGAAACCGGTAAGGAAATTTTATTAAAGTAAATCAAACTGAAAAACATCATCCAAATCACGTGGTAGATCTTCCAACCACACATCAATATCAGCAAATAAAATTGCTCTACGCACTAGGACATGTGCTAACTTATTACCCTCGTGCCTAACATGAACAAAACTACAACAAGGCAAAGAAGAAGACAATAGTTTAATCTCATCGATGATATGCCCATAAGAAGTCTTAGAAGATTTAGTATTATTGATGGCCTTAATAACTTGTAGGGAGTTGCCTTCCACTACAACCCGAAGGATGCTAATCTCTCTAACAAAGGAAATGGCTTGGCTAGCAGCTAGGACCTCCACCATCACCAATGAACTAGGGAGTTTGATCTTTTGACTGAGAGCACCAATAATCAATCCCGCTGAATCCCTAATCACCACATCCAACCCAGCACAAGCTTGGTCCTCAAAGATAGCCCCGTCAAAGTTAATTTTATAAAGGCTCTCATTTGGTTGCTGAGTGATACTTAACTCATCACTCATCACCCAATCACTCATTTCCCATAACTTAAAAATCCCCAAAACACTCCCACCCTTATTTGGCAACTAAACCCACTTTTGATTTTTGCCTAAAAACTCACAAAAACTCACTTTTTTGTGGGACCAACGAACTGACCCCTGAGCAGTGCACATAGTTAGGTTACCCGCGGATTGAACAAATGTGTTTTTGCTTTGCACTTTCCTCTCTCAAGTCTCAACCACAAAACTCTTTTCCCTTTCACTTTCCTGGGGTAATGTGCAGAATAGCACAGTATGGAGGGAGAATATAGTAAGTTAAGATGGGTAATAAAGAAAGTAGGAAACTAGCATCTCGAGTCTCTAAGACTCGAGATCCAAAAAGCAAAAACTGAAGTGAAAATCGAGTTTTTAAGACTCGATTTCCAAACTCGAGTTTCAAAAACTCGATTTCCAACATTTGATCTACACAAATCGAGACTTGAAAACTCGATTTTTATCTTGGAACTCAAGTTTTAGACACTCGAGATGCTAGTTTTCAACATTGTTTTGAAACGTGTCAACTAACAAATTTTTTTAATATTTAATGTTATTTGGAAATAAAATTCCACTTTCCTCTCTTAAACACCTTAAAACCTTTCACACCTCTACTCTCAAACCTCGTCCCCGTCGACCACTGTTGACTTGCCCAACTACGCCGCCACCATGGGACCCACGTCCGTCAGCTCCACCTTTCGTCGTCCCTGACTGTGAACCCACATGAGGTGGAACCAATATAAGCCACTACACCTCGGTGGAACCCAGCGAACCTCTTCTGAAGGCTGATCGGTGGTGGGTAAGGAAATTGTTGTTATTATTTTAGCTAATAAACGTTGTAATTTTCCCAAAATCTACCATCCCCATTTCATTTGCAATTTTAGGAAATAAATGTTATAATTTTCAGTGATTGCTTAAGAAAAGGATAATCTACATTCTACAATTCTTTCTAACAAAACAACTTTATTCAGTTTTGTTCAAACTTCCTTTTTTAAACTGTGTATAAAAAAAGTTAATTCATATGATCGGATCGGATATTGTTAGAACTTAGAAACATCAAGGAGTTGGGGCTTTGGAAGTAATGGAGATGTCTCTGACAGCTTAAACCCAAATTAAAGGTTGGGTGATGGATTCTTTAAAACAATGGAATGAATAATGGAGATAATAAGGGAATGAAATTGTCGATCATCTTGATTTTCAGTTCTTTTTTTTTTTTTCTAAGTTTTTTAATTTTTAGTTTCTAACTTGTGCTAAATATATATCAAGGACATGGACACATAGTAAAACCATCACAACTGGACCACAAAACAATCTAATTAGTTTAGCATACATTCATATGCATAGTCAAGTTAAACATTCTATATCAAATTTCAAAATGTGTTACTTGGTAAAACTTTTCTCAACAATTATTAAGCGCACATTGGAAAATGCTAAATATTTTGGAAATCAATTCCAAGTGTTGCTATTAGCTTGAATCTCCTGTATGATATAAGAAAGAGGGGTGAAAAAAAACCCAACCTTGTGTTGCATTTCTCTCTTCTTTTTTTATTTTTATTTTTTTTATGGTTCCAAAAGATATCTCAATGGTCCGAGTTTGAAGTATAAAGTTGCTGGTATAATAATATTTATATGATTATATCTTCTAGTGTGTCTCTTTAGCATTTGTGCAGATGTATGCTCAGGAAAATTGGTCAATATGTAATTACTATAAAATCAATCTTCGCTTGTAGATTTCCTACATTTATGTTAGGGATATATGGTCAAGGACACATAGCTTGCTGGTCAGCCCAGTGATATTCAATATTCATTAGACTTCTAGAAAGCAAGAAGTGCCATTTCTTTTCAGAAGAAACGACATTTTTTCTGTTAAACAAATAGAAACCTCAACATAATGTATCTTTGAAATAAATATAGAATACATCTGCTGTTATATTTAGGTTCTTACCACATGGCAATTCTTTATGTGAGATTGCTTTACAACATCTTGGTTTGTTGAAAAGCTATGGTGATTGTTATATTTATTCTTTGAAGATCAGTGTTTAGGGGCGTGCATGGATCGGGTTGAGGGAATTTTTTGACCCAACCCACCATGGTGGGTCAAAAATAATTCAACCCAACCCATCACATAAGTCCAACCCAACCCAACCCAACTCACATGGGTTGGGTTGGGTCGGGTTGAACCCATGGGTTGGACAATTTTTTTATTATTATTATTAAATTGAATAAAAAAAAAATATTTCACACTTGCCACTTGAGTTGATAAACAAAATATATATTAATATATAAACCAATATTCCAACTTAGTTGTAAACAAAATATACTGAGTTGATAAACAAAATATAAATGAACTAATATCCTAATTCACTTATAAACAAAATATACATGAGTTCCTAACTTAGTTATAAACAAAATATATCTAAAATTTATAAATTTTTTTTATTAATTATATAATATATTTAAATATATATTAAAAGAACTAATAGGATTTTATATTATATATGATAGTAGGAACTGAGGAAGTGCTCTACAACTGGTTTTTAAAAAAATTTATTAAATATATAATATATTAAAAAAAAAAATTGTAACCCAACCCAACCCAACCCACTAAGCCCTAAAAACTGACCCAACCCGGTAGGTTGGGTTGGGTCGGGTCGAGTTTGGTGGGTTGGTGGGTTTTCTGCACACCCCTATCAGTGTTCATGGGGTTGTGGTTTTCCACATGCCTCTATTTTAACTTCTTTGCTACTGTATGTTGGGCTTTAGTTGCATGCTTGTGACAATGTCAAGTAATCAGCAACTATTTCATTCTTATAATCAACTTTTTTATATAAATAAGCGTGAGCTACTGGAATGAATTGACTTAAGATTTGGCACATATGAGAATTTATGATCTATTGATGGATGCAAAACTAGTCAAGTTGTATTTTTCTTAATTAATATGCCTTCTATATAGGGGAATCCAAACAATGTCTTCAGCAAATAGTTACAGCTCCACGTCTACTCAACATATGTGCGACATGGACCGTTGTGTGCTTATGACGTCTTTATCCCTCCATAATTTCGAAAGGAGGTTTTATTGATGTCAACACTGGTCACCGGTCTGTATCAAAATTATTTGCTCTTGTCCATGTTGTTTGTATGTGAACTTCTGAATTTATCTAATTTCTCTGTCAACTATATGGTATGAATTTTGTCACAGGACTCCAATCAGGCTTGTAAGTTCCTTAGCTGGTTGGACAAGGACACATGCCCTCGTGGACTTGCAACAACCCCAATTGTGTAGGAAAGGTTTTTGAGACTGGCAGTCGAGGTGGAAGCCGCCAAAAATGAGAGGGACAATGCATGACGAATGGAAACATAAGCATTAGAGCAAGAACGCTTAGCCAAGCATAGAGCTGATAAGTATAGAGTCGCAGTCCGAAGTGTTGAGGAGAAAGTGCACAAGTTTAGGATTGCTTTGATTATGACTTGGGTTATGATTGGGATATATTTTGTTGTTACGCCCATGTTTGGGGGCAATGGACAGAAGCAAATGTGCCTACCATGAGCCTTTGTATATTTATATCAGAAAACATATGTAAGCCCTATTATTCGTTGCTGGACATGTTTTATGGAGATGCAACTTGCAATGCTTCGTTTTGTTGTTGTGTTGGTTGGTACATATTCAGGTGTTTTGTAAGGATAGAACTTTTGTTCATTGCCTAAATCGTTTATATAATCCGTTGCACCAATCTAAATGATAGGTTCCAAAATCTATGAAATAACTACAACAATTCCAAAGATAAATGCCATACAACATAATCCTCCTACATATTTAGGCTCCAAAATATTTGAAGAAACGGTACAACATTACCTAAGATAACATCCATACAACATAATCCTCCATAATATTTAGGTCCCAAAATATTTGAAGTAACGCTGCAACATTTTCTATGATAAAATCCATACAACATAATCCTCCTATATATTTAGGTTCCAAAATATTTGAAGTAACACTGCAATATTTCCTATGATAAAATCCATACAACATAATCCTTCTACATATTTAGGCTCCAAAATATTTGAAGAAACGGTACAACATTACCTAAGATAACATCCATACAACATAATCCTCCTATATATTTAGGTTCCAAAATATTTGAAGTAACGCTGCAACATTTCCTATGATAAATTCCATACAACATTACCTAAGATAAATTCCATACAACATAAAAAAAAATGGTGAATCAGTGCCGATGGGCCATGTAAACAACCCACATAGCATCAGTGATGTCATCCCTAAATTGGGTTATTACTCTTTTCGCTACATCTGACATTTCTAGTACATGCCTTTGGGTTGCAATACTACTGGATGCTTCAGCGTTACCGCTAGGGAGCCCACAGCTGGAAGTTCCTTCAACCCACGTCAGTGCCCAAATGCGGAATAGTTCATCACCCCGGTTATTCAAGCATATGAAATTGTGAAGAGCACATCACGCAACAATCACATAACGCTGCCTACTATGCTTGAAGTTTGGCATTAAATTCAAAATAGGGAAACGAGCCTTCAGCACTCCAAACGACCACTCAATAACCATCCGCAACGATGAGTGCCTATAGTTGTACAACTCTTTCTTTGTTTTTGGTTGTCTATTGCTTGAACAGAACTCTTGAGCATCGTACCTAGTTGACTTGTGCAGTGGAAGGAAACTAGTGCCAATAGGGAAGCTCGAATCCACCAAGTAGTATGACCCTATATGCAACCAACAATAAATGTTGTGGTATTCGTAACAATAATCATAACAAGTACAATTAATTTACTCAAAGACAAATGGAATTATGATACCTGTTGGTGGCCATGAGAATCCATGATTCGGGTCACTAATTGCTTCATCCAACACTCGCGAGTCATTAGCACTACCCTCCCACCCCACATGAACATAAGTGAACTGCATGTCCATGTTACACACACACAATACATTTGTGGTTACGGTAGACTTGCGGCTCCTATATGCTTAAGTCGCGTTTAAAAAGGGTCGAGCACTGACGTGAGTGCCATCAATTGCCCCAACACATTTCTACACATGGAAAATAGTAAAACATAATAAAATAAGATACATCAACAATATCATCTACATAGAGAATTAAGTTTGGACTCAACTCAGTACTAAGTATGGGAATAATATTACCTCGAATCATGGCCAATACTTTTTCACTTGAAGATGTTCGGGGAGGCCATTTACATTTGGATCCAGTTTAATTAGGTGTTTCGCATATGAGTGAACAGCTTGCAACACCCTACGGAAGTGGCGCGAGATCATTTCAGTTGAGTGTTGGAACCTATTTGCAACACATCTCATTCAGGTGTTGTGACCAAGTATGTACAAACACATGGCTACCGCCTGCGTGCTATCTACATCACCCTGCCCATCTCTCAAATAACCATGGCCACGCAATTCATCCACTAAATGAAGTAGCAATGGGCGTGTCATACGAAACATCTCAAAACACTTCTTAGGATTACCTTCTTCTAGTTCTTCCATGTATCCATTCCTTGTCAGGACACTTGTACGCATGAGCTGTTTATCATAATGTTGTTGCATATAGGCAAACATCTCCCCGACCAAAGGATTCACAAAATCAAATTCTGCTTCATCTTTGCTATCACACTCTGAGTCTAAGTTATCTTAGTGAGTAAATTCAGAGGCAGCATCAACATTAACATCGATGAATTATGAATCGTCAAAGTCATAACACAGGAATGCATCTAACCATTCAGCCTCTAACACCATTGTCACCTACATACTGCAATAACACACTCTTTAGGTATGTGATGTCTGCATTGAGCAAAATGAAAATAACTCAACTCAACAAAGTTCACATCAACTTGTGTGCTACCTATATTATTTAGCCATGCATACGGGAAATCCTCATAACGCTTCCCAATAATAACATCAAATTATTCAACATAGCATCCTACTAAAACACTATAAAAAAAGAATGCAACCTGTTCAACGTAGCATCCCATTATATCCAAATTTAAAAAAAAAAAAAAAAAATCAAACTATTCAACAGAGCATTTTATTCAAAAATAAAAATAAAAATGCCACCCATTTTACTTAGCATCCCATTATATCCAACATAAAAATAAATAAATAAATAAAAAACACACACACACACACACACACACACATACACACACTAATCAACATAGCATCCCATTATATCTAAAAATATAAAAACCGCAAGTTGTTCAACAAAGCATCCCATTATATCTAGAATTTAAAAAAAAAAAAAAATCGTAACCAATTCAACATGTCATCCCAGTGAAGCTAAAAAAGAAAAGAGAAAAAGAAAACCCACAATCGTCCATAGTTTAGAACATAATAAAAAACCACACACTACACCACCACAATGTAATAATGTCTGCACCTAAAAAGAGAAATCATATACTATAACTACAACATAATAAAATAAGTAACATGACTCAATTCTCTGGGTTAACAATATCATCCATCTATGTCTTCTTCCTATACTCCGGCATGCCTATAAACACCACCCTATTATCCTTTTGTGGAGAGCCTTTGAGATTTTCACATATGCCTTGTTCCCTAGGTCCTCATACTGATTAAGCACCGCAATAGCTTTCCCTAGATAACAAGGATCACCTTCAGCTGTTGACTGAGCGAATTGTTTAGAGGTGCCACTGGACTTGCCCTTTTTACCGCTATACCTCTCTCTTGTCATTGCAGTGTACTTCTTTAGGGTCATAGTCATCTCACTTACTCTATCTGCATTCTTCAACACCTTCTTACCCTTGGCACTTGCATCTTGCATGGGACGTTTGCTAGCAGCTTGGGTTTGGCCATCAACTTTGGTTTCCTCCACAGATTGAGGTATACTCTCCAAGTTGGGAGTGTAACAATTGTCATCAAGATGGGTGGCAGTATCATCATTAGCAAGCTCTTCCTTCAGGACACGCTTTTCGTCGCTGGTCAAGGTAGGTGTGTTTGAAGATATCTGAAGGTGCCTAGTTGCAGTACTCGGGGTAAACAACTGCTTCAATTTGTCATAGTTTGGGCATCCTTTCTTCCACAAGTTTGTTGCACCCCAATCTCCCTACAACAACATAAGTGTGGGAACAATAATTAGCCATACATAAGGACTTATTATTTAAAGATCTAAAACTGGAAATAAATTGGTGCTTGGGAAGCAGTTCAGAAGGGACCAATTCATTTTGGTTGATGCAATGGGCTATTGCGGGATTCGGTAAGCTAGAGACAAGGTTTAGCGTAACCTTATTGGAGCAAGAAGCTTGGAGGGCTTAGGTGCACTGGGTAGATTAGGCTTAGAGGGTCTTCTGCTATTCATGTATCCCAACTTTATTCTTTAGTGGATTATTGACTGCTTGGAGGGTGGTGGAGAAATTTTTTGCTGAGTACTTCGGTTTCCTTTTCAATAACACATCACCGTGTTATTTTCGTGTTTGCATCTTTCTTCCCTTTCTCTTTACCTTTTAATTACTACTGTGTTAGTTATTAATTATGGTTTAGAGTGTGTTACCAATTTGGATATAGCTTGTATTTCATTTTCCACACATATATTGTTTGATTATGAACTTGTGTTGGTAATTTTATATTTGGGGGTCTAAACGTTCATTGGTGGTTTACACATTATTTGAACTTTCATAATTCAAATATCTCACACGGTAAGCAGAACACTATATGTAGATGATAGGCAAATAAACGAATATGATACATTTTTCAGTGGGAAAACTGCCAAGTAAGTTATGGAATTGTAAATTGACAAGTAGTACATAATGTTTGTACACCATAGTAACAAATATGCCACTGGTAGATGGTTAAACATATACATTGTCACCATGTAACACGGAAAAAAGCCAAAAGATTGAAGCATCTATTTACCACCTTACTAGTTAGTAATACCCATTAGTTAGTACATGCTAAAATAGATGCTAACAACACCATACCAATGTACAGACCGTAGAGGACACAAAATAAGTTAGCATAAACAAATGGCACATGCACTACAATGCTTCAGCAATATAAGTTCATCTCTTACTAAGACGGACCATTCCCTGAATCAGTAAGACCAATCGGATACCTATGCCTGGACCTTGCATACCTACGAACTCCCTTTTGCAATATCACCTTTGGAGACGACGGAACCGGTTCACAACTTGGCTCTTGTGGAAATCCTTCCCAGTATGAGCGTTGAGAGTTTGGGTGATCACATCTCACAACGGGTCACGAGGAACACCTTGAGCAAAATTACCAAGCAAGAATTCCCCAAACACAATATCACATAGCTCATCAACACAATCATCATCCCACGTTCTCAAATCCCAGCCATCTTACACCAATCCAAGACCATGTAAGCAACTCTTTTAAACAACAAAATTGAAGATTATGAATGTAATGCCAATGTAGTTGACAAGTATATGGGATCCTATTTGACTATGTGCAAATCATGGCTTGTACCCCAAATTCTAGTAAGTGCGGAGGAAGAACAAATAAAAAACAAAAACATAGCATCGAAAAAAAAAAAAAAAAAACCACATGGGACCCATTTTAGTGGCAATATTATATTATTTAGTATAATGCAACTCTCACCAACAACCATAAACAATTATCCCAAAAGCACACAACCATTATCAAACACTGTATACAAAACCACAAAACTCAAAAAATGGTAAAATGCAAAAAAATTGAAGTAACTAGCATCCCACGGATCTAAGTAGTAAGGGGAAATAATGTTGTTAAACATGTGCAAATTATTTTGTTAAACATTCTAGCATCCCATGGACTATATCAAATTATTTTATATAAGAAATGAGGGAGTTGTAAACCCCATTCCAGCAATACCCACGGATTTGGCCAAACATTCACAGCACAAAACATTGAAAATGGAAAACAAAATAAACAAAAGGCAAAGGAAATCGAGAAGAGGGAGTTCTAAACCCCATTCCAGCAATACCCACAGATCCGGTCAAACATTCACATCACAAAGCATTGAAAATGGAAAACAAAATAAACAAAAGATAAAGGAAACCGAGAAGAGAAGCTTTGGTTGAGAGGTAGCTTCCTTTAGTGCTCTGATGAGAGAGTGAAGAGGGTTGGTTGGACCAAGTTGGCATGTGATCGTTGGGAGGAGTGTGGGAACTGAGCTTCTGATGGGACAAGACTTTGCTGTGGGGCCCACTGTGAGCCCGGTATTTACTACTTTGCCACTAAAGAGGTAGCTTTGGTTGAGAGGTAGCTTCACTCAGTTTTCGGATTCTTAACTCAAAAAACTGAGAAATGAGTTAAGGAAACGAGTTGAGGAAATCTTGCCAAACAGAGTTTGCTTGTGTGGGGCCCAGCAGTTTCGAGTAATGAGTTATCAAAACTGAGATATGAGTAATGAAAACAGGAGTGTCCAAACACCACCTTAATAATCTCATTGGGTGTAATCATCCTCGGTATCTTCTTATGCACAGTTCGGCTTTTATTTTTATATAATTTTTTAATAATTATATACAATTATCACACAAGATGCAAGTATCATATAACCTCGTTTATCATAATGTTTTTTTTTCTCGGTTTATAATTCAATTATTATATAATAACAAACGTAAGAAACAAGATTTAAAGGATGATTTGATTTCCCAATTCCCTTTAANTGTTATAAATGAAGTAGAATATGGAATCATAGTGTAAAGATGAAAATATAATCAAGATATAAAAGAAACGCATCCATTAGAAACATAGAATAAAAAAAATTGATTGATTGATTCGGTCTAATTCATTTATTAAATCATTCATAACAAAAATATTGTAATGTAGTAAAGAATAAAATATTAGAAAAAGATGTGAGTGCGCAAAAATTTATATTCAAATATATATCTCTACTTGTTAACAGTTTTCAATGAAAATGTATCCCCCCTTCTCAATAATAATCACAAGAATGGTAATACAAAGACAATTAACAAGGGAACGTGAAATGCATTAAGTAACATACCGCCATCACATGTGCCTAAACCTCGTCCGGACCAGTAATTGTTTGGGTGGTCTCATCCCAACCCAAGCCCATGTGTTTTAGCAGCTGACTCCACTTGCATTGTTTCTGCTGAAGCCTATTATGCTTTTGAAAAACTTTCTTAGACGTCAAATTTTTACCTGTCCGGTTATTAAGTTCTTGTGTCATTGTTTGCCACATAGGGCCCTTAAACACACCGTTCTCCATATTACCCTTTATTTGTTCCTCCAACATTATCTTAATAAATATATGTTCTACATGGGGAGGCCACAGTTTGTCATCCGCATCTTGTGTTTCATGTGCTATCTAATTTGTAAGGTTAAATTTATTCAATCATATGTTGGCTTTATTACGTGTCAAATTTACTTGTAATTTAGCAATTAGATACCCTATATTTAGGTGGAAATTATGTAAAGATAGTATGTGAGAGAATGTGAAGAAATCTCAAGAAGTGTGCAATTCAAGGGAGTCTCGCGACTGGATCTCGCGACTGGCAACTCTCCAGAATAGCACACGTGTGAAGCATGCAGGGGGAGCTGAAGGGTCACGACAACTGGAGCACTACAGGATAAAACTTCTAGTCTGGCCAGGTAGTTAGCTTGCGACTCAAACTCGTGACTCGTTCTAGTCGCAAGGTTGAGTCATCAGAATGCCTTATTTGATGAAAAATGACATTTCGCATTCCTTATATACCCTACTATAAAATACCCTTATACCCACAAAATGTAGAGAGCTTTTAGAGAAAATTTGAGAGAGAAACCCTAGAGAAAAACAAGATTGATTCATTCATAATCTTCATCATTTGATTCTCCAAATTCTCCTACTCTCACCCTCTCCATTGACATATCCTTGAGAGGTACATTTAGCCAAATCCTTATCTCACCATACCCATATTAGTGAGGAGGTATTTTGGTGCTTGGGAAGCAGTTCAGAAGGGACCAATTCATTTTGGTTGATGCAATGGGCTATTGCGGGATTCGGTAAGCTAGAGACAAGGTTTAGCGTAACCTTATTGGAGCAAGAAGCTTGGAGGGCTTAGGTGCACTGGGTAGATTAGGCTTAGAGGGTCTTCTGCTATTCATGTATCCCAACTTTATTCTTTAGTGGATTATTGACTGCTTGGAGGGTGGTGGAGAAATTTTTTGCTGAGTACTTCGGTTTCCTTTTCAATAACACATCACCGTGTTATTTTCGTGTTTGCATCTTTCTTCCCTTTCTCTTTACCTTTTAATTACTACTGTGTTAGTTATTAATTATGGTTTAGAGTGTGTTACCAATTTGGATATAGCTTGTATTTCATTTTCCACACATATATTGTTTGATTATGAACTTGTGTTGGTAATTTTATATTTGGGGGTCTAAACGTTCATTGGTGGTTTACACATTATTTGAACTTTCATAATTCAAATATCTCACACGGTAAGCAGAACACTATATGTAGATGATAGGCAAATAAACGAATATGATACATTTTTCAGTGGGAAAACTGCCAAGTAAGTTATGGAATTGTAAATTGACAAGTAGTACATAATGTTTGTACACCATAGTAACAAATATGCCACTGGTAGATGGTTAAACATATACATTGTCACCATGTAACACGGAAAAAAGCCAAAAGATTGAAGCATCTATTTACCACCTTACTAGTTAGTAATACCCATTAGTTAGTACATGCTAAAATAGATGCTAACAACACCATACCAATGTACAGACCGTAGAGGACACAAAATAAGTTAGCATAAACAAATGGCACATGCACTACAATGCTTCAGCAATATAAGTTCATCTCTTACTAAGACGGACCATTCCCTGAATCAGTAAGACCAATCGGATACCTATGCCTGGACCTTGCATACCTACGAACTCCCTTTTGCAATATCACCTTTGGAGACGACGGAACCGGTTCACAACTTGGCTCTTGTGGAAATCCTTCCCAGTATGAGCGTTGAGAGTTTGGGTGATCACATCTCACAACGGGTCACGAGGAACACCTTGAGCAAAATTACCAAGCAAGAATTCCCCAAACACAATATCACATAGCTCATCAACACAATCATCATCCCACGTTCTCAAATCCCAGCCATCTTACACCAATCCAAGACCATGTAAGCAACTCTTTTAACAACAAAATTGAAGATTATGAATGTAATGCCAATGTAGTTGACAAGTATATGGGATCCTATTTGACTATGTGCAAATCATGGCTTGTACCCCAAATTCTAGTAAGTGCGGAGGAAGAACAAATAAAAAACAAAAACATAGCATCGAAAAAAAAAAAAAAAAAACCACATGGGACCCATTTTAGTGGCAATATTATATTATTTAGTATAATGCAACTCTCACCAACAACCATAAACAATTATCCCAAAAGCACACAACCATTATCAAACACTGTATACAAAACCACAAAACTCAAAAAATGGTAAAATGCAAAAAAATTGAAGTAACTAGCATCCCACGGATCTAAGTAGTAAGGGGAAATAATGTTGTTAAACATGTGCAAATTATTTTGTTAAACATTCTAGCATCCCATGGACTATATCAAATTATTTTATATAAGAAATGAGGGAGTTGTAAACCCCATTCCAGCAATACCCACGGATTTGGCCAAACATTCACAGCACAAAACATTGAAAATGGAAAACAAAATAAACAAAAGGCAAAGGAAATCGAGAAGAGGGAGTTCTAAACCCCATTCCAGCAATACCCACAGATCCGGTCAAACATTCACATCACAAAGCATTGAAAATGGAAAACAAAATAAACAAAAGATAAAGGAAACCGAGAAGAGAAGCTTTGGTTGAGAGGTAGCTTCCTTTAGTGCTCTGATGAGAGAGTGAAGAGGGTTGGTTGGACCAAGTTGGCATGTGATCGTTGGGGAGTGTGGGAACTGAGCTTCTGATGGGACAAGACTTTGCTGTGGGGCCCACTGTGAGCCCGGTATTTACTACTTTGCCACTAAAGAGGTAGCTTTGGTTGAGAGGTAGCTTCACTCAGTTTTCGGATTCTTAACTCAAAAAACTGAGAAATGAGTTAAGGAAACGAGTTGAGGAAATCTGATGATTTGATTTCCCAATTCCCTTTAAAAAAAAGGAGACAAGCAACACTCTTGGGGCATGTGCAAGAGAAGCTGAAAGAGCATATTCTCCACATGTTTTGTTTTTCTATCGATAACGACTGAATTCAAAAGTTAGCTGCTGTAATGTGGTGTATGGTATAAAAAAGAAAAGAAAAGGGTTTTAGAAATTTTTTGTGGTGAGTATTTCCGGGACAGAAGATAATTACTAAAGCAAAGGGGGTAGGTGGCATCTCCTGATGGGCGGTTAGGCATCCACAGTATATTCACTTCACAATGCTAAGTGCTAACACACCAGACGCGTTGAACTAAAGTTTTTTTACATTATTATATACAAATATTGTTATATGTGTATATATATTAAAAAGCTGCACACATTTCACGTTGTGAACTGAAACTTTGGGAGTCGGGAAAAAAAATATAAGCAAACCATTTAAACACTTGGATATATATATATGGATGTAGTTGAATGAATGATTTTTAGTTTGAAGTAGCTCTTTGTATCCGCGTTTGTCTCTATTTTTCAAAAATAAATCATTCCCCCTAATTTGTAGCCCCAAATTTAAAATTATAGGTTTGTTTGTAAAATTGAGTGATAAAAGAGTTGAGAAGTAGAAGTAGAGAAGAGCAATGTCGGTGCAAAAGGAGCCAGAGCAAGTTATGAAGCAAAGAGGAGGATCAGTGCTTGGCAAAAAGACTATTCTGAAGAGCGACCATTTTCCTGGTTGCCAGAATAAACGCTTGTCTCCTCACATCGATGGAGCTCCCAATTACCGTCAGGTTTTTCCCCTCTTTTCAGTTTTCACTTTGATTTGTTTTGCTTCTTTTGTTTTTGTTTTTGTTTTTTGGGGTTAATTTCTGTATTCTGGAGATCCCCTTAAACAAAACTCCTCATATGTTGAGACTTGAGATGGAACCCAATTTTTATTGTCACTTTAAATAATAATGATTAAAAAAAAAACAAAAAAGCTGCATTTCATTAAGTCTAGATACACCACAAATTTCACAATCATTCTTTTCATAGCTGCTGATGTGGTGGGTTGTGGTTGGTGTACTGTATAATAAAAGTTACTTAGGTGGTCTTACGTGGAAGTGATGTTACACTAATTACCATCTGCCATTTCAGATTTTGCGAAAAAACACACAAAAAGGAATGTATCACTGGGTGTGATTACATTTTTTCTCTTTTACAAGCATAAATGATAAAACTAATTGCATTGTATAAGAGTACATATTATTTACAATTTGTGATCTGTGTACATTTTGTGAATTGCTTTTGTCTATAGTCTAGTGTAGATGCCTTTAGACATTGTTACTCTAGTTCACATGTATTTTTTTGAGTAGATTTGTTCTTCCCTTTTAATTTGTGGCTGCTGTTAATAGGCTGACTCATTACATGTTCACGGTGTCGCAATCCCAACCATTGTTGGAATTCGAAATGTTCTTAAGCATATTGGGGCTCAAAAGGATGGCCTACGAGCTCAAGTTCTTTGGATTAGCCTTCGCGAGGAGCCGGTATTTTGCTTCCAATGAAACTCTATTTATTTTGGTTGTATTGATATTTTTATAGCTCATGTTTGGCCTTTGGTCTAATGCAATAAACCACAATCATCTGTAAGGTGCAAAATATTGCCTAAAATTTTGAATAATCTCAAAAGACATCAAAGTTTAAAGTTGGGATAAAGACTTTTTTCATTTATGTAAGTTATTACTCATATAAAAATGAATTTAAGAATCTAAAATATAAGTTTAACTTCTCACATTTGCAAACCTCCACATAAATAATGTCATACTTTACTTTACAGTCAGCTCCTTTTGCGTAGCCAATCCTTGCTCAGGTAAAGGAAAATGGTTGTGGTAGGTTGAAAGCCAGCATAAAGCTTTATCATATCTTATCATCAACGCAATTAGGTGGAATCACAAAAACTAATATGTTTAACTGCTTAATCTAGAATGTTATCAATGTGAAATCCCTTGAGCAGTAGAGACCGTGGTTGCAGTTTTAACCACTAATGATTATCAACTCTTTGTTTTAGTGTAGCTAGTAGAGCTTTGTTTCGTATTGAATACCTAAAAGATGAAGAACACATGAAAAAATGAAACTGGCCCTGAACACCAACAGGTCTCAAAGAAGCAAGATGATGCTCTTGTTCTATAATGCCCTGCCAGGCCTGGTGTATACTTTAGAACAAAAAGTTCTCATTTTCATTCCAATGTCTGAAAGACTTATTTTATTTTATTTTTGATAAGACTAAGTTAGTATTGTTATGAAATGTGATTCTTTTATTACTTTTCATAACAAAATTATTTATTATGAATTGTTATAGTTACTACTGTTGCTGCTGTTGGCGGTGCTGGTTTTAATGATGTTATTTTAAGTTGACATGAAGATTGTAAAATATTACATATTTTGTAATCAGTATTTTCTGTCCCTCACTTGTGGCAGGGAGGGAGGACCTTCTAGTATGAGATCTTAAAAAGTATAATGTTTCTAACACTGTACTTAAGCATCAGATGTACAGAGACTAGAGATAGATTTTATTTAATTTTCCAACAGTCTAAATGGAATCATTCAAACACATAGCCTTTTCATGGAAATTCTATGTAAAAATAGTTCAATCAAAAGTTAAGCACCGTGATTTTCAAAGTCTCATAAAAAGATATGGGTTTCCTTTTGTTTTCCAATCCATAAATTAATTTTCTGTTTCACTTCCTGAAACAGGTGGTTTACATCAATGGGCGACCTTTTGTGTTGCGTGATGTGGAGCAGCCCTTCTCCAACCTTGAATATACAGTATGTCATTGTGGAAAAATTTACTGTTATGAATTGGCATATCTTTTTTAACCAACCTTTTCAGTTCTTGCCTCTATCACTTTGTATTTAGTGTATGAATGATTGCATCCTAGCAATTTTTAATATGGTATTAGATTCTGCAGTTATTTGCACCTGCATGTGATTTTTTATTATCCCTTGGGGCTTGTGCGCCAAATATTTAAAATGCTTTACTTTTTTCAAAATGATAGCAAGATAGGTTATCATCATTCAAAAACTAGTTTTTGTACATACATAGTGTCAAACACACATAACACTCCAACTAGGAATGATTTTATTGATATCATATTGTCATTTAAACTTTGGATTCTGTACACTGTTATTTCAATAATAGCAAACCATGAATCAATTTTCCTAGAGATGCTGCACTTAGGCAAGTTTTAGAGGGGTAGATGATGGCCGGATATGCTGGATTTTATCAAGTCATAAGCAATATAATGTTTGATTGGTCTATTGGGCTTTGGCATGGAAATCAAGCATTGCATTTCCTTGGGAGAGATTTGGCGTTCTAATGCATTACCTCAGATAGCTTTCTTTACTTTGAGAAAGATTCTTGCTATGGACAATTTGGGAAAGCATGAAGAGATAATATTTTATTATTAATAAAATATTTTAAGATAAATGGAAGAGTTAGTATATTATTTGTGTTATCTAAGTAAAAGTTGTTGGGAGAAAATGGTCAGTATTCTACTTCATTGTTTGTTGTTAAATAGTTTTAGGATTTAGTTTACCCTGGTTTGAGATTTTCTGGGTGATGTCGTATGGTGAATATAATGTTGGTTAGTTGGATAAGAAGCTTTGGTAGGGATAAGGTTTATTGGGTGTGCAGCTATTATGCATTATGTGCCGCTTAGACAAGAGAAGAAAAATCTAACCTTTTCCTTTGATTGGTAAACAACAATGAAACTTTTGATGGTGTTGAACTTCCATATACAAAACACATTGTGCTCACCTTTTAATCGGCTGGCTCTTCCCCAAGATTTTATTTTCTTTTTACTTTAAATTAGGAGTTGGCTTTTTTGTTTTTCTTGATTTCCTCCATCTAGGGGTATCTTGTACCCTTCCTGTTTCTTAGTGCTGCATTTATGCACTTTTCAATAATATTTTTTTATTAAATAAAAATCAGTTGAACATGTAATTTTTGGTTAGAATGGGCTTATAAATCCAATATAAACTAAGTTACAAGTAAAAGTGAAATCTTTTTCTGAGAACCCTGAGTATCACTTGACTGTATAAAATGGAACCCGTTTCTTCAAATATGTTACTAGTTATGAACATTTCTCACATACAAAAGTGTCTGTGTGTGCAGGTCTTTCAGCAAAGTATGGTAATACTGATTGTAATTTATGTCTGTTTGCAACCTGATTGTGACTTTTTATTTAAAATCAGGGAATCAACAGGGATAGGGTTGAACAAATGGAAGCTCGATTGAAAGAAGATATCTTGATAGAAGCTGCAAGGTATATTCTATTGATGCAGTCTGTAGTATCTGTGATGCCTTACATTTGATACATGGTTGTTTCTACCATTGATTCTTCCTGATTTGTATGATAGCAAATTTTCTTTGTACATCTGACATAGCAGATATGGAAATAAGATCCTTGTCACTGATGAACTGCCAGATGGTCAGATGGTGGACCAGTGGGAACCAGTGTCACGTGGTTCTGTAAAGACACCCCTAGAGGTACTGCCGTTGGAACTCATCTCAGGTTTGGTAAGCAGAATTGTTCCACCAGTTTTCTCAAAAAACTATTAAAGCCTATTCCCATTGTATAGGTGTATGAGGAATTGCAAGTAGAGGGCTACCTTGTTGACTATGAACGTGTTCCTATTACTGATGAAAAATCACCAAAGGAGACAGATTTTGATATTTTGGTGAGTTTTCATATTCTAAATTTTAATTTGAATAATGATCTTTAAGAAATTTATGAAGTACCTGTTGGTGTGGGATCACAAGTTATCCAATTTTCATTTTACATTTGATATGAAAAAGTTTTAACATTGTAAATGAAATAGTGGGCTTCCTTATTTTTTTACCTTGTTTGTGTTAGTGAAAAATCTGGAGGTGACTCTTTTTGATTGTTTAAAGACTTATGATAAAAACTTACATGACTAGCACATGATTTTTTCAGTTTCTTAGCGATGACTAGAAATCCTATTCAAAACTTAACCACCAAGGTGAGTGATTCAGGGGAAAAGGTTTATTCCCAAGTGGTTTGGTTGGGGTCAATGTTGAATATCCTGAGTTTGAACCCTTAAGAACATGATGTTTGGCTCACTAAAGATGTACACCACCTGATGATATGGGACCCAGGTAGGGCTATGGTTAGGCTATACTTGAGAATCCGTTTGAGGGATTTTCTACTGATCCTCCACTTTGTGGGCTTCTCTTGGCCTCTCTTGCTGTTGGTTCCTCAGTGAGTAGAAGCTACTATGGTCCTGCCCAAGTACGATTGCTACAACTGGCCTCTTAACTTCTTTGGTTCAGCAGAAAAGAAGAAGAAAGAAATCTTATAAAAAAAGAAGTATATAATGGATAACTAAGGATATATTGTAAAGTACAAAGCAAGTACTGCTATGCCTTTCAGTCTTATCCTTTCTGGTTGGCTTTCATGTGATGCATCTTACCTGAAAAATCAGAAGCTATCAAATCCGCATTGAACACTTGAGGTTTGGCCATAAATTAGATGGGGAAAACAACTAAAGAATATTGTGATACATATTGAAAGAAAGAGGAGCTAAGGTTTTATCCTTCCCAACTTCCACAACACCCAACCCCCCCCACCCCCCACAAAAAAAAAAACAAACCCATCTTTTTTTTCCTCATAAAGAGTTAATTTGTTGAACTAACACATGTTAAAATTCCATGCACTCTATTATTCTTTTTACTTATTTGATTTACTTATCAAAAAGTAATATTTGAGTATTATATGTTGGCATTCTATTGTCGTTTGAATTGAAAACATTCAGTAAGGCAATGATGGTTTTTAACATTTCAGTTTAGGATAGTCTATTCTTGGGTTTGACTTAAAGGATTAGTTGAATGGCATTTTTGGATTGGATAGATTTGATATCCATTGTGTTTTCAGGTGCATAAAATTTCTCAAGCAAACTTAAATACAGAGATAATTTTCAACTGTCAAATGGGACGTGGGCGAACTACAACTGGGATGGTGATTGCAACATTGATTTATCTCAACCGTATTGGAAATTCTGGTAGTCCTGTTACTTTTCATACTCTACTCTTTGAGCAATGCATACCTCTTTTAGTGAAGAAATCTTTTAATGTTGTAAGGTATTTTCACATGGAACAGGTATTCCAAGAATCAATTCCATTGGGAGAGTTTCTGACTCTGGTGCTAATGTTGCTGACCATTCACCAAATTCAGAAGAGGCAATTCGTAGAGGAGAATATGTAGTCATAAGAAGCTTGATTCGGGTATTAGAGGTATTTGATATTAGCTCTTGTTGCTCTTAGATCAACATTTAGAATTCTGTTTTAAGTTTTCGTTTTTACTAATATTGACATGGCTTTAGGGTGGTGTTGAAGGAAAAAGACAAGTGGATAAAGTCATTGACAAGTGTGCCACCATGCAGGTTTGGTCTCTAATCTTGCTCCATTTTGGTATGGTTTCTATTTGTTCAAATTTCATAAAGTTTGTCTGAATAAACTTATTCTTTACTTATGTGTTTCATTTGCTCCCTTGACATGCATTTTCTTGGCTTGTTGCTGTAAGGTTTATTTTCATGTCATATTAACTGTTTCTTTGATTTGAATTGTAGAACTTACGTGAAGCAATTGCCACCTATCGTAGTAGTATTCTGCGTCAACCGGATGAGATGAAAAGGGAGGCATCACTTTCATTCTTTGTGGAGTACTTGGAAAGATACTACTTTCTTATATGCTTTGCTGTATATATTCATTCTGAGGGAGCAGCTATCCGTTCTTGTTCATTTGGTAATAGCAGTTTTGCTGACTGGATGAGAGCAAGGCCAGAATTGTATAGTATTATTCGCAGGTAAAAGTTGTAAGTATTTATTATTTAAGTTTCCAGAGAGAGCAGCCTAGGAAAGTAAACGTGCTAATGCTATAGTGTTTACAGATCAATATTCATCCATCACCACATGGTTAGAGTTCATTGTGGAATAACTGGTTCATAAACTAACTGTTTCTATCACTTGTATGGACCATCTACCTAGTTATTGAGTGGATTTCGAATTGTGATGCATTGCTTTTGTCCAATTCAATTGTTTTAGATGGATTCTTATGCATTGTTTATTTGGTTCATGCATTGTGGCTTGGTTCTTTCTTCACTACAATGGTGCCTAGTTGCAGATTGCTCAGGAGAGATCCAATGGGTGCACTTGGATATGCAACTTTAAAGCCATCTCTGATGAAGATTGCTGAATCTGCTGATGGCCGCCCTTCTGAGATGGGTGTAGTCGCTGCCCTGAGAAAGGGTGAGGTTCTTGGAAGTCAAACTGTTCTAAAAAGTGACCATTGTCCTGGTTGTCAAAACACAAGTTTACCGGAGAGAGTGGAAGGTGCGCCTAATTTTAGAGAAGTTCCTGGGTTTCCAGTTTATGGGGTGGCAAATCCAACCATTGATGGAATTCTCTCTGTCATTCAGAGGATTGGCAGTTCTAAATGTGGTCGTCCTGTTTTTTGGCACAATATGAGAGAGGAACCTGTTATTTACATCAATGGAAAACCATTTGTTCTCCGTGAAGTTGAAAGACCATACAAAAACATGCTGGAGTACTCGGTAAAATCTATATTTTCATTTTACATCTATATTAACTTTATTAGAGTGGAGTATGGAGGGCTTTATCTAGATTGGTGTTGACAACGTTATTAGACACCAGAACTTATTATGGTGACATTAGCATTGGTATTGGACCTAATAAATAAAGTAACATCTAAATGCCAAACCATGTCCATATTTTCAAAATGCAGTGTTTATTTTGAACATGTAGTGCTCTTGTCTTGAAATGCTGACTTGAGTAGTTGAAGAGTGTAATACTGAGTTACATTGCTGTTAAGAGGACAATATGTCATTGCATCTGTGTCCTAATGTAGTGCCCATTGATGCCTGCCCTAGTGTTCTTATAATAGACCATTTCTCTTTGCTGTTCAAAATTGTAGAAAATCCACATCATAAATTGTTACTTTGCATGCAATGAGCCTTGGAACTTTGCCACTTGAGTATCCAAAAATAAAGCAAAAGAACTTGTAACAACGTGCACTTGGAACTTTGCCACTGAAGTATGTATGACGATTGAGTATTAGGTTACAAAAAATATTGGTGTCTGACATTGGGATGTTTATTTTGTCACTGTTACACTTGTAACAACGTGCACATGGGTCCGACAACCAAATACCATCTCTCAACATTGACATGGTTTCTTGTTGACCCAAGGCCTAGGATCTGTGGTTTGAATGGCCAATAGAATATGTCTTAAACAAATCAATTAGGAAACAATAAGCAGATAGAGATACAGTTTGGCCTTTCACCTACATTCACTGGAAAAGATTGTGAGAAATTTCATAGTAATGGAGAATATCACACAAACATAACTTCTCTAACTCTTACCTTGCTCCAACAGACTCAACACAAGAACAAGACCCTTATATAATATAACAGGTGTATTTAGGAATTACCAAAAAAAATTACGGGATTGAACCTGACCTGTAAATTCAGGTTGGTTGTCTGGGAGCCAGATCCCTGCCTTGTGGAGGGGAAGTCCCTGAAAATCTAATTGATTCATGAAATCCAATGCAGCCATGCAATGTAGGATCCATAGCAAGGGATTGAACTCTAGACACCATTGGGACACTACTTGTTTGAAGCAGTCCTTTTTTTTCAATTGTATGTGGACTTTATGAACATTTGAACTCCCAACTTTAACCTGCCATTTTTGGTGAAGTTACAATTGTTGCTGCTTTCAGGGTATTGATCGAGAGAGGGTTGAGAGAATGGAATCTCGATTAAAGGAAGATATCCTGCGAGAAGCTGAACACTATGGGAATGCTATAATGGTTATTCATGAAACAGATGATGGGCAAATATTTGATGCTTGGGAACACGTGAGTTCTGATTCCATTCAGACCCCACTTGAGGTTTTCAAAAGCTTAGAGGCTAATGGTTTTCCCATTAAGTATGCACGTGTGCCAATTACGGATGGTAAAGCTCCCAAAAGTTCTGACTTTGACACATTGGCAGTGAATATTGCTTCTGCTTCGAAGGATACTGCTTTTGTTTTCAATTGCCAGGTCAAATTTTTATTCTCTGGCTGGTTTAAATGTGCATAGAGATGTTCATATACTTTTGTATGTTTGTGCATGTATTCGCCCGCCCCCCCCCATTTTTTCCCCCCCCCCCCCCCCCCCCCCCCCTTCTTTTTCTTTTCACTTCATTCCTTGATTGCTTTTCTTATATTCACAGATGGGTAGAGGAAGGACGACCACTGGTACTGTGATTGCTTGCCTTCTGAAACTTAGAATTGATTATGGAAGACCTATAAAAATCCTGGTTGATGATATGACCCGTGAAGAGGTGAATGGTGGTACCTCAAGTGGTGATGAAACTGGAGGTAGTGTTGCTGCCTCAACCACCGGTATCACAAAAATAAGATCTGAAAAAGAGCAGGGTCGGGTTTTTGGTATAAATGATATCCTGTTGTTGTGGACAATAACAAGATTATTTGATAATGGGGTGGAATGTCGGGAAGCCTTAGATGCTATTATTGATAGATGTTCTGCTCTGCAAAACATACGACAAGCAGTTCTGCAATACAGAAAGGTATTCAATCAACAACATGTTGAGCCAAGGGTGAGGAGGGTTGCATTGAACCGTGGTGCTGAGTACTTGGAGCGATACTTCCGTTTAATTGCCTTTGCAGCATATCTTGGAAGTGAAGCATTTGATGGGTTTTGTGGGCAAGGAGAATCAAGGATGACATTTAAGAATTGGTTGCATCAGAGACCAGAGGTCCAAGCAATGAAATGGAGCATAAGATTAAGGCCTGGCCGATTTTTTGCTGTCCCAGTAAATCCTCTTCTATACATTGAGACTGATTTATTTTTTGTTTATGGTCAAGGGCAGAAACATGATTTTTTGAATTAGCATTGTAATTTATTAATATTTATGTATATTTTTTATTTAATGACTTGGAGATGATCGCATCCCCTATTTTGGACTTTGGAACACAGGAGGAGTTGAGAGCACCACATGAGTCCCAACATGGTGATGCAGTGATGGATGCCATTGTCAACAACCGTAATGGTTCTGTTTTGGGGAAAGGCTCTATACTCAAAATGTACTTCTTTCCTGGTCAAAGAACTTCCAGCCACATACAAATTCATGCTGCACCACATGTTTACAAGGTATATAAATACTCCAAAAGCAAAGAACTATCGTTAAATTTGTAATGCCATAAGGTAATTGGTAGGCAGCCTTAACCCAAATTTTTTGAGAGAGGCTGATTCCCAAACTAGAACCTGTGACTTTTTGCTTTAAGGGGAAGGCACTTGTCAATGCACCAAGGCTCAACCTCTTTTTGTTGCAATCAACATAGCTATTAATTTAACATATCTGGTGGGAAAATGAAACGAAATATTGGTATACGCTAATTCTTATCCTGGCTGGGTAATCCATGCAAAAGTAATTATCTCTTCTGCTTATCAAAAAAAATTATCTCTTCTGATTGTATTTTTCAATCATTTCATTTTGTGGAAAACATTGATACATTAAATCCAAAATATTATTTGCAACCTCTTTTTTGGCACCTGGTATCGATGGGATATGCCTTTCCAGCAAATTATTTTAACTAAGATATTTGTTATTGAAAGCTTTTTTGAGATGTTATTTGATTGTAAATCCCTTCATTTAACTTATTTTCCAAGGACCTCCTTAATGTTGGGTTAATGAAATCCCATCAGAATCTAATTGTGCTAAGTTATGGTATTGGTGATCTCCTTGATGATTGCAAGATTGGATTTATATGGTATTTCTTCTGACCCTTCAACCTGTATGTAAAATCTAAGGCAAGGCTCAGGCCACTTTTGGTACTATTTTTACTCTCCCCTAGAAAAAAAACCCCAACTTTCTGTTTTCAGCTTGTATTGAGAAACCCTTGTTTGGTGCAGTTATTGCTCTTCTCTGCATGTAATTGCATCTTGTTATCAAGTTTTTTTGTCATCCTGTCCTCAAAGCAGAGAAACATGGCCTTCATACTTCACATACAAATGCATGTAATTATGAATATGAACATGTAAATGTCATATGTGCTCTTGGTCAGCGGGACAAAGGCCATAAAGCAAAGTGATATCAAATACAGTCAGATTTCATTGGGTTTCCTTCTCGACTACATGATGTTTGATTGTTGCATTAATCTCAAAGTCCTTTGCATCCATGTCTAAATATTGGCTTTAAGGCCTGTGTTTGGCCCAATTTGTTGGTGGACCAGGTTATGCAATTTGTAAAAGCATTCCATTCTTTTTCTAGATTACATATTTGAAAAAGTACACAAGTAAAGGCTCTTTCATGACTGGCTTGTCATGTAGCCATCAAGAGATGAGCTTTATGGTATGAGTTTCCAAGTTGTTTCTAAGCCTAAAGCTTCCATTTGTTTCAGGTAGATGGATTCCCCGTGTATAGCATGGCAACTCCAACAATTGATGGTGCAAAAGAGATGTTAGCATATTTAGGTGCCAAGCCTAAAGCAGAAAACTCTGTTGCTCATAAAGTAATATTAACTGATCTGAGAGAAGAAGCAGTTGTTTACATTAATGGCACGCCATTTGCCCTAAGGGAGCTAAATAAACCTGTTGATACACTCAAGCATGTGGGAATCACTGGCCCAGTGGTATGCAATGACACATTTTTTAAAATAAAAATTCTAAAATCAAGTCATTAAAGCCATATCATGTTTTACCACTGGCATTTTTATTCTTGTTATACAGGTGGAACACATGGAGGAACGACTAAAAGAAGATATATTATCTGAGGTTAGACATTCTGGTGGACGGATGCTTTTACATCGTGAAGAGCATAGCCCAACACTAAATCAGTCCAGTGTCGTAGGATACTGGGAAAACATCTTAGCAGATGATGTGAAGACGCCTGCTGAAGTATATGCTGCTCTGAAAGATGAGGGTTATAATATTATATATAGGAGAATACCATTGACTAGAGAGAGAGAGGCTTTAGCTTCTGATGTTGATGCAATCCAATACTGTAAAGATGAGTAAGTGCCCATACCTAACATGTCTGCTATCAGAAATATCACTATTAAATGATCAGTAATTTAGTATAGTAGTAACAAATTATGTTGCAGCTTGCTGCATCATAGTGTAATCAATTGCTAAAATTAGACATGTTCCAACTGACCTCTGGTTGTAAATTGTCTCAGGCTGCTTTCTGTTTGACAATACAATTATTGGTTGATCTTATTAATTGAAGTTTCCGTTAGTTCTTTACAAATTTATCCAATTTTCTGCAGCTTTCTAAATCATAGTTTAATCAATGGCTAAATATTACACGTGCATTCCAACCAACCTTTGGTTGTAAATTATTCACAGGCTGCTTTCTACTCAAATATACAATTATTGGATGATCTTATGAGTAAGATTCCATCAGTTTACAAATTTATCCATGTACCTCAAAATCCAATCCAACACTTTTTTTCTTCCAACTCTCCATCCTCATAGGTTAGATCACCTGATAATTAGAAAGAAAATAATGGTAACAATTATTGGGATACCCAAGATCATTAACTTTCCTGGTATATGGTCAATTGTTGATCTCTCCATTTTGGATGGTCTGGATTAATAGAGATTGTCCAGTTTTTCTTTTTTCAACTCTTTTATGCCATTGCCCATCCAGAGGCTGCTACATCAGCTAGATGACTGGATCATTGGTTTGGCATATCTGCCATAGCTAGCTTAGCTGCATAATCCCCCCTACCCTTCTCAAATTAACCATTAGAATAAAATTAACAATAACTTTTTCTATAGTGCTGCAGGGTGTTACCTTTTCGTATCACACACAGGGTTTGGAGGAGTCTCATATGCTATGGCAATCATTTGTGTTAAACTTGGTGCAGAGGCAACCTTTACATCAAATATTCCAGAGCTAATGGATGATACAAACATGCATTCTAGAAGTGAAGCAAACTTGCCTTCAAGGGTGTCTGAAGAAGAAGCACGCAGGATGGGTGATTACCGTGATATACTAAGCCTCACAAGAGTACTCACGAATGGTCCCCAAAGCAAATCAGATGTTGACATTGTTATTGAAAGGTATATCATTTTTGGAGAACTCAAAAGATTATAATCTGCTTATAGTGCTACCTATCTATCTAAGAGAAAAAGGGTAATGGTGACAAGTTGACCATGTAATAGTTGTAGGTTCCCCCCCCTCTCTTTTATTTTATTTTTTATTTTTTTATGGTTTGTTGGGGTTGGTATTTTTGGTAGACAATGATTTTAATTGTTTTTTGCTTTGTTTTGAGTATCATGCATCAGTTGGAATTGTTATTTTTTAAAATATTTTTTTAATTTTATCATACTTTTTTGAGAGTTAGTCTTGGAAAATAATTTTGCCTTTTATTAATTAGCTATTTTTTACTGGTGGTGCTGATTTGGTTCCTTCATTTTAAAGGTGTAAAGGCGCAGGGCATTTGCGAGATGATATTCTTGATTACAGTAAGGAACTTGAGAAGTTCCCCAATGATGATGATGAGCACCGAGCGTACTTCATGGATATGGCTATAAAGGCTTTAAGGTTAGTTCATGTATGATGTATCTCAGCAATTTAGTTTAATGGCTGGCTTGAACTATTCCTTTTCGGATGGGTTTGTTCCTCTTTCACTGACCGCCTTTAGTAAGTGGGTCTCATTGTGGAAGGTCATAGACCTCCATTAATTAACATTAGATGAGTGTAGATGTTTAATTTAAGGGAGGACTAATGCCCGACATGGTTGTGCATGGTGGTCCTGATGAGTCGTTTTCCAAGAGTGAGCTTTTACTACTATGTTTTTAGAAAAAGCAGCAAATATTTTTGCTGAGAATTGGAGGTGTGTTTTTTGGTTGGCTTAATAAGTATTGGAAAGGTTATAGCTAAAGATGATTCTCCCCACAAAATGTGGTTGGCACTACACATGGTCTTCAACCTAAAAGCACTTGGAACAATATCTAATTTCTGGTTATGCTCACTTTCTATTGACAGTAGCAAATGGTCTGCATTTCAAGTGGGGGATTTTCTATTTTTCCACTCTTTCTGGGTCATGTTATGTAGAATTGAGCAGCTTTTGGCGCAAGTCAATGGTTCCACCCCTTCCCCCTTCAAAAAACTGAAACAGAAACAGAAGTCTAGGCTTATTAATTAAGGATGTATGTTTAGTTTAAAAAACTGAATATTTGCTATAATGTTAATATGACCAATTCTCATTTGTCCATTCTGCAGGCGCTATTTTTACTTAATCACCTTCAAGTCCTACCTCTACTGCACTTCTCCAGCTGAGACGACATTCGCATCATGGATGGATGCGAGGCCTGAACTTGGACATCTATGTAACAACCTCAGAATAGATAAATGATTTTAGGCGTATAGCAATGTGCATATATTAAGCTTATGTAAACTGTTCATGTCTGGAAAGTTATTTTATTTCTAGCTAAAATGAAGGGTACACATGCAAAGACTAGATTAGTTGGCCGCACAACATAACAGCAAACCAAATACCTACACAACCAAAATAAAAAAGACAAATTGAAAGCTACAAATGTTGCAATTCTATATTCTTCTCCTCGGAGGGTGTTAATTAAGAGCAAGAAATCCCGTCAATGAATACAACCCCCGTCCCAGGGTCTAGAATTGGAATTTTATCCTTGTATTTATTTATTTTTGCGAAGTAATTTTGTCTTCATATTTGTAAAAGGGAGATACCATATAAGTAGAGTCCAGTCACTCTCTCTTTCTCTCTCTCTATATATATATATATAGAGAGAGAGAGAGAGAGAGAGAGAGAGAGAGAGAGAGAGAGAGAGATTCAACTTGTGGTTGGCTTTGATCCCTATTCATGCAAGATTAAAGAGTTAAAATGAGAATTAATTGGCTGTCAAAACTATAAATCTAGACTAAGGTGTGTTTGGATATCACTTATTTTGCTGAAGTTGAAAAATTATTGTTGAAAGTACTGTAGATAAAGGTAAAAATTAATTGAAATAGTACAGTGGGGCTCAGGAATAGTGTCAAAAAGTGTAGTGAGACTCATAAATAGTAGAAAAATAAGCTGAATGGTGAAATAATTTTTATTTTTCATCCTAAACCAAATGCACACTAGATTTAAACTATAAACTATTAATACTTACTTTAATTGATATTTTTTGGTGTTTTCAACGGAAATATTTAGGGTTTAAATTTCGCTTCTTCAATTGTAATATGTGACTATCAAATTTATAATTAAGAAAGAAGTGATTAAGCTGATGGTTTAAAGGGTAAAGTCTAACCTTGCCATATAATTCAAGGAAGGACCAAAACTTCGGTTTGGTCTTTTATTTTTTTATTTTTTATTTTAATAATTATAAATTGAATGCGTATCCCAATGAATACTTTTTTTTTTGACTGCTAATCAGTTGGAAATGTACTAAAATGAGATGTAGAAATCACTAAGTAATTCCTTGGATTTAATTCAGGTTTTGGGATTTTTTATGGTAAAAATATTATAATAATTATGTAAAACATGATTTTACTCTGCCTTGAAGCAGGTCATCCAGAAGGCCATAACTTTGGTAGTTGGTAGTTATAAGAGAGTAACAACTTGTACGTGTTTCTGATTTTGAGAGGATAGGAAAGTTTGCAAAGAATATATATTGATGTGCATGAAAAAAAAATTATTAGTTTACATTTCACTGTTTATGTAAGATCTACATTATAAATTAAAAAAAATGTGTACAACATTATATACATTTGCATAAACAATATGCAATGTAGACAGTTCATGCAAATATGTACAATTTACATAAACAATAAATGCAGACCAATAATTGTCCAAAAATAAAATTGGACCAGCTCGTCATAATTAGAGGTAGCAAAGCACGTTTGGAATCTTATGTCTGGCTAGTTCTATTTGGGTAGCAGTTCATAAGTATCTCCTCCAGGGACAATTTTTGGGACATTAATACCCAAGAATTGTCCCTGGGATGGAGGAAAATTCTCAAGCTAAAGGAGTATGTGAGATGCTTTTTTAAATGACAGATTACTGATTGAAGTAAAGTGCCTTTATGGGTTGATAACTTGCACCCTCAATGTGTTCTCAAGGTCAAATATGGTACTAGATTCATCTATGAAACAGGGAGCTATCATATTGCATTAGTATCCAGTGTGCTTGAAAATGATGAATAGAAATGGAGGCCACTTGGATATAAAACTCAGAAATTCATTCAAAAGGAATGTCAACAATTGCAACTTCATGATGAGGATAGAATTGTGTGGACACTCACTAAAAATGCTTATTTTCTTGTAAATCAGCTTGGGAGCTTTAAGAAGTGGAGTTACTGAAGTGATTGGTGGAAGCTTGTGTGGGATTCAGCTAATATCCCAAAAAATGCTTTCATTTTATGGATATTTGTAATAAATAGACCAACTACCTGTGATAGACTGGCTGGCAAGGAGACTTGTAAGTAGGTTTTGCAGGAATATAAGATTGAATGCAGAGACTATATTTTTGCTTTTAGTGTTCCTATGCTAAAAGAATATGGCAGCAAGTTACCTGGATTTGCATAAGGCAGCAGATGGGCTGTCATAGGGAGAATGTTCTGGACTAGGGAAAGAAATTGTAGGGTAAGTCTCTATCAAGAAGAGTGGGAAGAGTTGCATTAGCTACTACTGTGTATTATATATGGAGTTGAAGACAAATGAATAATCACAGATTCTCAAGCTTGCTTCTTACAGGGGACCAGGTGATTAAACATATTGTAGATAATGTTAAATGAAGGGTTTATACATTTATTCCTATCAGAATTTCTGCTAGAGATGTAGCTGTGAGGGACAGATTAGGGCTCATTTGGTAGTTGCGTTTTGGATTATTTTTGTTGACATGGTGTCCGCTTGGTATGCTGTTTTTCTGCAAGTAGTTTCGGTTACACAGGTTTGAGTTCCTTTTTTTGGTTGCCGCTATATTTTTCTTGCAGCTGTTTGTAGGTGTAGGATGGGTGCTGGGCCTGTTTGGATTTGTTGCTTGTGTTGCTGTTGGTGTGGGTGCGGTTGGTTATTTTTTTTCCTTCTATTTCTAGATTTCAATGATAATAGCTGATTCATAAAATATATACCTAGAACAAAGTTTGACTACAATCTTTTTGTTAGATGTAAATTTTAACAAATCCACATTGAATTATATTTCTTTCCTATATCTTTCATAGCTTGCAAAATTTTTAGAAGATTAAAGATTGTTGAGGACCGTTTTTTCGGCCCACGTGGCATTACTTCATTGGCAACTCATGCCATATCAACATATTATTGATTTTTTGGGTAAATCTATTTAAAACCCAAAATAAGCTCATATCTCATTCAACTACATGAATTGTGCTCACATGGCCCGCGAGATCCTTACTTCAAGAGGCGGATTCATGGTCCACATCTCCTCTTCATCAATTGGGATCATAACCCCACGACATCATTAACATCAACGTATGGATGGGGCTTAAGCAATGAATCAAAGCTCACAGCGTATATTACCTCTTTTACACTCATGGCAAGTGGTTTTTTCAACAAGAGCCCATATTTACACAAAATGACAACAAAACATGAGGTACGTCATCTCATCTTGGGCTTATGATCCAAGCTCATAAGTTTCTTTGGGGAAACTTTGGAAGTTGTAGTTTGGAGGGCCAAGAGATATGTTCAGTAAAGTTTCAGCAGTTTAAAGTTGATAAAAGAGACATGTTGCTTGGCGTGTCTTTGCCAACTCCTTGAACTCTGACTAGTTTGTGTGTAGCAGGTAACATATGGTAAGCATCTCTTATCACATAGCACTTTAGATGATAAAATTTCCCATTTCTCTTTTCCTAAATCTTAACATTGATCATGTGACAAATACTCAATATCTCTAGCCATCTAATTGCTGAGAAAATAACTGTTCATTCAATCCCCAACTATTGCTATACAAATTTAGAAACTTCATTATATTATTCTACATAAATCTTATTACTACTTTTAGCTAAAATCTAACTCAAACACGTGGCCTAATCTGATTGGCTATTTTTTATCTCTCTATACAAAATTTTCATGATATCTCTAATACCCAGCTGCTGTTTGCCACAATCAGACCATATATTTCTCTACTAGCTACCAGGGCAGAGCATTAAACACTCTTCTTGCTCACCAAGATTATGTCACAACACAATAAGACCTTGACTAAATCTCTAAAACTTCATTGACTTTCAACCAATCATTTTGCTACTTGCTAGAAATGTGTTGTAATGGAACCTTGGACCAAAGACACAAACACCCGAAAAGAGAAGTATTTCCAGCTGAACCCCAACAGTGTATTCAGCACTTGATACCTGATTGAAAGTGATATCATCAGTCATTTAATGTTGAAATCCTAGCAGCGAGCTGCTATACCCAAAATAGCAAGATACCCTTGAAAGAGATTTTACCATTTTTCAGCCAAATCCATGAAATGACCTCTCCAACAGTCTGAAATGACCCATTTGACCTCATTGGCTTCTACCCAAAGCAAACAGCTATCTCATGATAGCTGTCACAGCTTTTCCTAACTGCTAGAACAGTTTTTTCATGATAGCTATCACAGCTTTTCCTGATAGTTAGGACAGTCTTTTCAGAATAGCTGTGATAGCTGACCTAGCAGCCTGAGCATTACTGATTTTTCCACTTTTGGCTAAAGCCAAAACCAACTAAAGAAACTACCTTTCTCTTGCTAAAATGATTTCCTTATCTGCTACTCTTTCCCTAGCAGCTCTTACCCAAAACAACAAGAATATCTTAAAGCTAAACATACCATTTTTGGCCAAATCTTAAGATGGATTCTTTGAAAATTCATTGCTATTTGGGACAGATTTTGGCTGATATTCTTTGCTAAAAATACCCCTTTAAACTCAGTTTTAAAGGGGACCTTTCCTTAACACCTCAAAGGGGGACACCAATGGAGGAGAACTTTCTCATAAGCTTCCCTATTCTTTCTCCTTTTGATTATCTTCTGAAACTCTTAATGAAGTACTGAGCTTTTGGGTTTTTAGTTTCTAAATTAGGAACTATACTCTTCAACCCTTAGATCATAAATGCCATTCATAAGCCTTCATACAATCCCAGTAGAAAATCCCAGCAGCTTGGCTAAACACACTACAATACTATTACTCTCTTATACTCGTCATCTCTAAACATCTTTTTCTTCACTTCTCTTACATAATCTTATACACACTTACTACACCATTACATATAACACATCACAACTCTTCTAAGCTCCACTTTCATACTCTCTCATTTTGAAATTCTACTGTTTTGCTGCCCATAAACACATCTCTATACTCTTTTCATACAAGATTTTTCCTCTTGGAAATCAATCTCTACTACTCCTCCAGCAGAAGATCCTAGCAGTAAATCCCAACAACATTGTTAAACACACTACATCACTATTACTCTTCTTATACTCATTTTGTCACTCTCCATATTTAGTAAATACACCTATCTCATTGCTCCTCTCTCCAAATATTTAAACACATCTCCATGCTCTTCTCTTACAAAATCTTTCATCTTGGAAAGCAACCTCTACAACTTCTCTAGCGGTTATAATCTCACATTTTTATTATCTTTAACCTCCATATCTCACATAATTCCATATATCATATACTACATCCCACAAAATATCTATATCTTTTACCATCTCCATACTTCTCAAGAGATATCAAACACTCACACTAAAAAGCCCTTTTCATGAAAGACATGAACTTTTATTACTAAAACCCTTCTCCTAGAAGGCACCAAGATATCAAAAGCTTTCTCTTAAAAGGCATAGCTACTTCTTACATAAAACCCTTCTCTTAGAAGGCACATATACTCCATACAAAAGCTATTCTCATGGAAGGCAATACTATTCATAACTTCACAAAAACTAAAAGAGCATTGTTAAGGGGAAAACTCATTTAAGTGCATGATAAGAGGGGCAAGCTTAACCAGCCCCTAGACATAGCTGGACATATTCTCTCTCCTTCCAGGTGCACCCATTTTTTCCTTTAATCTTGAAGTTATCATGGCAAACTGCCTCTCTACCACTGGAGTCACTCTGCTGGGACATTATTAGCTCACAGAAGCTGTACAGCTAAGGCTACAAACCATATAAAAATAAGTGACTTTGCTTCCTTATCTTTAAATTTACATCATTGAGTATATGATTGATTCACATTTAAATACATATTACTTTATTCCAACTACTATTCCAACTATTAACCAAGGCTTAAACTCATTTAAATGCATGATAAGAAGGGCAAACTTAACTAGCCTCTACCACTGGCAGTCTGCTAGAATCATATCGATTCAGTGATGCTATACAGCTGGAGTTATAAACCATACAAAGATAAATGACTTTACTTCCATATCTTTAAATCTACATCATTGACTCCATGCTTACTTCATCTTTAAATACAAATTACTTTATTTCAACTACTAATCAAAACTATCATATCAAACACATATTACATATTTACTCAACCATTATCATGATTCTTAGATTTTGGCCTTAATGATTTTGTAGGTTTAAAATATGACGATAGCCGTTGGACCACGTGGCCTAATGTTGAGTTCCAGACGCAATTCCCCAAAAAGAACCTGAGCATAATAAGGTCATCCCTCCAACGAATCACACGAGGTTGGGCAACCGAAAAAGGCCCCCGAACAAAGATCAACAGCTATATCATCAATCAAATATTTAAATTTCAAGTAGGCTTTTAAGTCAAGAATTTTATAACTCAATTGACACATTCTAGTGTTTCCAATGGAGAAGTATAGAGCTCAAATCCCCCCACCCACTATTGAATAAATAAATAAATAAAAGGCGAAAATACCATTTTGGTCCTTACATTTTGGTGTTCTAGTAAATTTGGTCTTTACATTTAGAGAGCAATCAATTTAGTCCCTGCTATTTTCAAGTCACAGTCAATTTAGTCCCTATCGTTAGATTACTAATGGAATCTGCTAAGGTGGCAAATAGAATGCACACATGACATAAATTAAATTAAAATATAAATAGTCCTTACACGTTAGCATTTCCGCATCAACTTCCATTTGACTCTCACATGACCCACTTATCATCAACACTCTCACTCATTGTCAAATACTATTGAATTTAAAATACTCAAATTAAAATTTCAAATTCCTAGGGCCTAATTGGTAGGATGATTTTTGTTTCTGTTTTCAAAACAGTATAAAAACAATTTTCAAAAAATTGAACTTGAAACTAGTTTTCAGATAATAATTTTTATATTTTACGTGTTTGGCTCCCATTTTTAAGAACAATTTCAAAATACTAAAAACAAAAATAATTGTTTGGGAGACCATTTCTATTTTTGAGATTTAAAAAAAAAAAAATCTACAAAAAGTAGTATTTAGAATTTGTAGATTACTTTTTTTTTTTTTTAAATTTTTTATTGATTTAAAAGCACAATAATCCAATGCATCCTGAAACCCCTGCATCTGTCTTTCAGGCCTATCTAACCATCCCTACTTCTCTTAAGTTTAAGAATTTCATTAAAGTCACCTAGGCATATCAAGGTAAATTTTATCTATGGCTCAAATCTCTAAGTAGATTCCAGGAATTTTCCCAGCTGGTAGTTTCAGGCTCTCCATAGAAACCCGTGAAATGCCAGGCGTCATCCATTCCTTGATCCACCACCCCATCAATGTGATTATCAGACGAAGTGAGGACTTTCATTGCAAATTCCTCTTTCCACAACAAAGCTAACCCCCTTCCCCTATTATGCCGTGGAACAACAAAAAAGTTTTTGTATTGCAATTTACAACTTATCCTCTCAATAACCTCCTTATCAACTTTGGTCTCCATGAGGAAAACCATTTTGGGATCTTTTTGCCAACTAAGTCAGCAAGTTCGGATTCTGTCTGTGGGTTCCCAAGCCCATAACAGTTCCAACTAAGGCAACTCATTGTGACTGGTGGTGCTGGAAACTAGCCACCACCTGATCATTTTCTTTACCCCCCTTACTTGCTACACAAACTCTTTTCTTCTTTCTAACAGTCAAATCCAAAGTTTCCGGCTCCGACCTCCTGCTCTCTAAGATCTCCATATTTGAACTTGAATTGGGTTCTCCAACCTCACGCAATAGTCGTGACCATTTTTGCTTAGAGCTTTTCAAAGACTCCGTGGCTGCCCTATTAGTGATATCTACTAATGGGGACTGTTTTGCACTGAAAGAAAACACACCATCCTGCCCCTCACTAAGTCCAACCTCACCCTCCGTACATAATGGCTCTTGCATGGTAATGATGGAAGTTGGTTGACCCACCAAGTTGCCCATACTATTATTCAAATCAACAGAGTTTCCACCAATATCACTAAGCTTACTTCCATGCAAATTATCAACATTAGTAACAATGACACTTGATGGTTTGGCCTCCATAGATACAGTCTCACTCCGAGAACTTGTTTCCATAGCCCCCTTGCCGAGATGTAAGCCATGAGCATCTTTGGCACTTGACTGTTTCTTCTCCATTGTAGGACCCTTCTTCCACAGCGGTTTTCCACGGGAACTTCCAGAAACAACCACCATTGTTTTTTTTTGCGTTACGCACTGGTTCAGCACGAAGCCAGTCCCCATACTGTTGTTCTTCTTTTTTCAAGTTTCCTCTCCCTCGAAGCCATACTTCACAGTCTCTCTCGTTGTGAGTAACTCTTCCACACCAATAATAGAAATTTGGGAGTCGCTCGAACTTAAGCAATGCCCATCCAACATGCTCTCCCTCTGACCATAGTTTGCAGCACCGCGGAAGGGGCTTTGTAATGTCAATCAATACTCGAATTCGCAAGAACTCACCCCCTCACCATCATCCTCCGAATCAGCCACCTGCACTATAGACCCAATTGTGTTACCTATTGCTTCACCGGTTGCTTGTGTGAGACATAGATCAGGAACGTTGTGGAGTTGCACCAAAAAGTAACGGAATCGAATGAGAGCAGGGGCACTAATTCAGCATCCACCACACGTCGGAAAACAACTTTACTTTTATCGTAATTCCATGGCTCAAGTTCCAGAATTCTTTCCAAATCCAACGCATCATCAAACTCAAACAGCAGTATGTTACCACCTATGTCTCGAATCTTCATCTCTCCAATAAGTTTCCAAAGCGGTTTGAATGTCTGACTGATTGCCTCTGCATTAACCACTCACTTTGTAAAAACTTTTGCTGCTAAACGAACAATGGCAACCTCTTTTTTCCGAGTCACATCAGCCCCATTCACCTCATCTTCTGTCAGTGAAAACCGAGACCAAAGATCCTCAATAGATGCCATGGTTATGAGAAACTCTGCCCCACCCCACCGTAACAGAGAAACACAACAACACCTACCGTCCTACCGGGCACAACGGCTTGAAGGGAACAACAAAACCTCCACAAAGGGAGGGGCAATATTCTACTCTCGATGCTGGGAAAATCTGGCTAGCGAACCCTAGCAGATAACCCAAGACGGCATGAGAGAAACCCTTAATTGGTCACACTCGGTATAAAAGAACTTTTCAAAATTTAGGAAAAAAAAAAAAAATTGCAATAATTTAGGAATATAAAAAGTATAATATTTTCAATAATTTAAGATATATATATATATATATATATCTATCTTTTATAGCTTCAGGATAAAATATGAACCTCATGCAAATGCAAGGCCCGTTTTAGCCCTAGGCCTAAAGTCCCCGTTACAATAAAGTCTCATCCTTTAGAAAATACTACACCCATATTATAAAAAAGGCCAAATTGTGAATTATTTTTCCCTTTTCCAAAAAGGCTACCAAAATATTAAACTAATAGAAACTTAACCCAACTGAAATCCTAAATTTTTTGATCAAAAAAAAATAAAAATAGAGGTTTGTAAATGTACCGAAACATCAATAGTAATTAATTTCCCTTAACAAGTAGACCATTTTAAAATTAGCCATCCAATCCCCGACATGGCCACACCAATTAATCTTTATCTTTCTCTTAAAACCAAAATTAAAATTGAAAATTATATTTTAGCCATGACCTTATCGAAGATAAATTAAACCTCCATTTAATAAAAAAAAAAATTATAAATTTTCATTTCTTTTTGTTAAATTTTATGCTTAAATTGTGATATTTAATTTTCTATACAAAATTCATTGTAATTTGGTTGGTAATAGTTCATCAATTAAATTTTTTTTGGTTAGTATTAAATAAATATATTTAATTGATATTTAAATATCAAAAACCAATTTAAATTATTGTTTTAGGCCTCAAATTATGTTGAGTTAGTCAACAGCAAATGTTAACTAGCAAAACAATATTTTTGCCCAAAAAACTGGCCAAAGCTAGAATTTAAAGATTTATTTGTTTATTGATGATGTCCCATACAATGGTCAAAGAGACACAAAATAATGGAGAAAGTTATATTTTTTACTTGAGAGCCAATAGCCTGCTTGATTGTGCAGCAATGACACTAGTGGTTGAAGGGCTCTCCTCTAATAAAACTTCATAACCATCCCTAAAGCTATCCATTCCTTGGGCAAGGACCTGCCAGAAAATCCCACCTACCAATGGCCCCTATTACTTGAGCTGTTGTAGATATCTTCATAAAGCTTTGCAAAATACTTGTCCCTCTGATCCTGGGTGTACCCAGGGAGCTTTGATGATTTGCCAAACTCAGCCAAAACCAGTGGTTTTTGTAATACTGATTGTGAGTCTTCAATGTGTGCTTCAATCCATTTATCCACAAAAGCAGCTTGAACAGAATCATTTGAATTCGGTAACCTGCTATTTTTATTAAAAGAGACAAATATTTAATTATGGACTTCAAGAATAGGGATACAGGATTTTTATATTTTTAAAATAAAAAATGCATTTATAAGTCAAATAATAAATAATTTACTGTTTTCAAAAGAGAAGGTAATTTACAATTATATGAAATTTATCCTTCTGTTAAAAAAAAGAAAGATGAATTGTTAATCAAATGAAAAGTTATTATATGATATTACCTTGGCAAAGGGTTACATAAAGTATAATTTGAACTTTTCCAGTTTAAAACACACACATATATATGTATATATAGACTTCAAATCTATGAAAGATGTCGATCAATGCAAATGAAGGCAAACATAGTAATGACTTTTTATATTCTTGCATCAAAGTTTAGAAGATTACCATTGATCTGGATAGAGATGAATTGTGGCAAAATCAACTCCTGGTAACTGATTGTTGGAAATGAAATCAGTCCCAACATGTACATTGCCAGGATTGAACTCCCTTCTCGGTGGTATTGAATCCCCATAAAATCCTTCAAGCCCTATTTCCAGCAAATGGTTACTATCAATGAACTTAACAAATGCTGCCATTTCTCTCACCCATTCCTGGAAAGGAATTCAAAGATGAAAAATAAGAAAGATTTGACTTAGTTAATTATCAAAATAACAAAGTTGGAAGCTTTTTGTGGATGGATAGTTGTCTTGTCCCAGTATGGGATTACCGTTAGAAAAAAAAAAAAAAAAAAAAAAAAAATAAAGGAAAAAGATTTAGCCTTTATCATAGTTAAATACCAAAGTCACTTTTTGGATTTTTTTTTGACTTAAAATGTTTTTAAAAAATAATAGAACTAGGGACATAACAAAAATTTACAATATATGCAAATTAGCTTTTTTTAATGAGGCACATATGTGAACTGATAGATTAATTTAATGTGAAATTGTCTATAGAAAGACTCTTTAAAAAAAAAATTACATATATATATATATATATATTTTATATTTTGTGTAACTAAAAATACTAACTAACAAAAAATTATATTAATATAAAAATAAAGTTTAGCTAAAAAATTGGTTATAATCTACTATAACTTCCTTTTTTAAAAAAAAAAAAACATTACTACATATTAACTGTTAAACTGTATGTTTTTTATGCTTTTAATACACATATCAAATTTTGTGTTAATTAGATATTATTTTCTATATTATCTATGACCTTATATTTTATACATAATTTTAAACTATAAAAAATTTATTAATACTATAACTATTGATATTTAATTTTCTATAAATTTTGCAAGCATGAAGGACATAAGAAGAAAATGTAATCCAATGGTGGATTTGTCAAAATTCACCTTTAATAAAAAGACATTGAGTAAGGTTGTAGTCTTAAGTTACAACTAATTTTGTAATTAAACTTTTTTCTTAATATAATTAANTTTATCTCTCTATACAAAATTTTCATGATATCTCTAATACCCAGCTGCTGTTTGCCACAATCAGACCATATATTTCTCTACTAGCTACCAGGGCAGAGCATTAAACACTCTTCTTGCTCACCAAGATTATGTCACAACACAATAAGACCTTGACTAAATCTCTAAAACTTCATTGACTTTCAACCAATCATTTTGCTACTTGCTAGAAATGTGTTGTAATGGAACCTTGGACCAAAGACACAAACACCCGAAAAGAGAAGTATTTCCAGCTGAACCCCAACAGTGTATTCAGCACTTGATACCTGATTGAAAGTGATATCATCAGTCATTTAATGTTGAAATCCTAGCAGCGAGCTGCTATACCCAAAATAGCAAGATACCCTTGAAAGAGATTTTACCATTTTTCAGCCAAATCCATGAAATGACCTCTCCAACAGTCTGAAATGACCCATTTGACCTCATTGGCTTCTACCCAAAGCAAACAGCTATCTCATGATAGCTGTCACAGCTTTTCCTAACTGCTAGAACAGTTTTTTCATGATAGCTATCACAGCTTTTCCTGATAGTTAGGACAGTCTTTTCAGAATAGCTGTGATAGCTGACCTAGCAGCCTGAGCATTACTGATTTTTCCACTTTTGGCTAAAGCCAAAACCAACTAAAGAAACTACCTTTCTCTTGCTAAAATGATTTCCTTATCTGCTACTCTTTCCCTAGCAGCTCTTACCCAAAACAACAAGAATATCTTAAAGCTAAACATACCATTTTTGGCCAAATCTTAAGATGGATTCTTTGAAAATTCATTGCTATTTGGGACAGATTTTGGCTGATATTCTTTGCTAAAAATACCCCTTTAAACTCAGTTTTAAAGGGGACCTTTCCTTAACACCTCAAAGGGGGACACCAATGGAGGAGAACTTTCTCATAAGCTTCCCTATTCTTTCTCCTTTTGATTATCTTCTGAAACTCTTAATGAAGTACTGAGCTTTTGGGTTTTTAGTTTCTAAATTAGGAACTATACTCTTCAACCCTTAGATCATAAATGCCATTCATAAGCCTTCATACAATCCCAGTAGAAAATCCCAGCAGCTTGGCTAAACACACTACAATACTATTACTCTCTTATACTCGTCATCTCTAAACATCTTTTTCTTCACTTCTCTTACATAATCTTATACACACTTACTACACCATTACATATAACACATCACAACTCTTCTAAGCTCCACTTTCATACTCTCTCATTTTGAAATTCTACTGTTTTGCTGCCCATAAACACATCTCTATACTCTTTTCATACAAGATTTTTCCTCTTGGAAATCAATCTCTACTACTCCTCCAGCAGAAGATCCTAGCAGTAAATCCCAACAACATTGTTAAACACACTACATCACTATTACTCTTCTTATACTCATTTTGTCACTCTCCATATTTAGTAAATACACCTATCTCATTGCTCCTCTCTCCAAATATTTAAACACATCTCCATGCTCTTCTCTTACAAAATCTTTCATCTTGGAAAGCAACCTCTACAACTTCTCTAGCGGTTATAATCTCACATTTTTATTATCTTTAACCTCCATATCTCACATAATTCCATATATCATATACTACATCCCACAAAATATCTATATCTTTTACCATCTCCATACTTCTCAAGAGATATCAAACACTCACACTAAAAAGCCCTTTTCATGAAAGACATGAACTTTTATTACTAAAACCCTTCTCCTAGAAGGCACCAAGATATCAAAAGCTTTCTCTTAAAAGGCATAGCTACTTCTTACATAAAACCCTTCTCTTAGAAGGCACATATACTCCATACAAAAGCTATTCTCATGGAAGGCAATACTATTCATAACTTCACAAAAACTAAAAGAGCATTGTTAAGGGGAAAACTCATTTAAGTGCATGATAAGAGGGGCAAGCTTAACCAGCCCCTAGACATAGCTGGACATATTCTCTCTCCTTCCAGGTGCACCCATTTTTTCCTTTAATCTTGAAGTTATCATGGCAAACTGCCTCTCTACCACTGGAGTCACTCTGCTGGGACATTATTAGCTCACAGAAGCTGTACAGCTAAGGCTACAAACCATATAAAAATAAGTGACTTTGCTTCCTTATCTTTAAATTTACATCATTGAGTATATGATTGATTCACATTTAAATACATATTACTTTATTCCAACTACTATTCCAACTATTAACCAAGGCTTAAACTCATTTAAATGCATGATAAGAAGGGCAAACTTAACTAGCCTCTACCACTGGCAGTCTGCTAGAATCATATCGATTCAGTGATGCTATACAGCTGGAGTTATAAACCATACAAAGATAAATGACTTTACTTCCATATCTTTAAATCTACATCATTGACTCCATGCTTACTTCATCTTTAAATACAAATTACTTTATTTCAACTACTAATCAAAACTATCATATCAAACACATATTACATATTTACTCAACCATTATCATGATTCTTAGATTTTGGCCTTAATGATTTTGTAGGTTTAAAATATGACGATAGCCGTTGGACCACGTGGCCTAATGTTGAGTTCCAGACGCAATTCCCCAAAAAGAACCTGAGCATAATAAGGTCATCCCTCCAACGAATCACACGAGGTTGGGCAACCGAAAAAGGCCCCCGAACAAAGATCAACAGCTATATCATCAATCAAATATTTAAATTTCAAGTAGGCTTTTAAGTCAAGAATTTTATAACTCAATTGACACATTCTAGTGTTTCCAATGGAGAAGTATAGAGCTCAAATCCCCCCACCCACTATTGAATAAATAAATAAATAAAAGGCGAAAATACCATTTTGGTCCTTACATTTTGGTGTTCTAGTAAATTTGGTCTTTACATTTAGAGAGCAATCAATTTAGTCCCTGCTATTTTCAAGTCACAGTCAATTTAGTCCCTATCGTTAGATTACTAATGGAATCTGCTAAGGTGGCAAATAGAATGCACACATGACATAAATTAAATTAAAATATAAATAGTCCTTACACGTTAGCATTTCCGCATCAACTTCCATTTGACTCTCACATGACCCACTTATCATCAACACTCTCACTCATTGTCAAATACTATTGAATTTAAAATACTCAAATTAAAATTTCAAATTCCTAGGGCCTAATTGGTAGGATGATTTTTGTTTCTGTTTTCAAAACAGTATAAAAACAATTTTCAAAAAATTGAACTTGAAACTAGTTTTCAGATAATAATTTTTATATTTTACGTGTTTGGCTCCCATTTTTAAGAACAATTTCAAAATACTAAAAACAAAAATAATTGTTTGGGAGACCATTTCTATTTTTGAGATTTAAAAAAAAAAAAATCTACAAAAAGTAGTATTTAGAATTTGTAGATTACTTTTTTTTTTTTAAAAATTTTTTATTGATAAGTTTCAAATTTGATGTGTGAAAATTATTTTTGTGATAAAGATAAACTCCTTAATTTAAGAGATAAAAAGAGTTTTGACAAATATGTGGGGTCTATTATTTTCAATTTATTTACAACTATGTCATTAAAAACATTTCCTGTATTCTGAAAACACCCCCTTAGTCATTTTCAAAATCCTTTTTTTTTTTTTTGAGAAATTTCTTTCAAAATCCTATTTTAAATCATGATAGTAGGATACAATTTTTTAAAAACTGTATTTAGAAAATATTAGCCAAATAATAAATTCAAGTATGGGGCCCACCATTCTATGGATGGCAAAACAAATAACTATATTTAAATACTTTTAGCAAACCACCCTAACCCACAATGAACATGAACTCCTTCATAGCCAAATCTCTTCTAAATTTTAATTTGGGTATTTTCAAAGTGTGTTTGGGATTACTCCTGGTCCCTTTTGTTTCGCAGAGGACACAATTGCATACCGACCTCATCTATGTCATCCCACGTCCTGTTTAGTTAGACTGTCGAAGCTGCTTGCCAGTGTTAAACTTGTCGAATGCGTTTTGAGCTAAGTGGAAGATAGACATTTTTATTGGTCTTTTTGTTCTGTATGTGCAAAGGGAATATATAGGACAACAAAGTATTTGGTCACGGTAAGTAGTTAACTTCAGCGAGAAGAGATTTGGCTGTAAAGAAGGAGTTCATGTTCATCGTGGGTTAGGGATTTGGAATTTTAATTTGGGTATTTTGCATTCAATTGTGTTTGACAGTGAGTGAGATTGTTGATAATAAGTGAGTCATGTGAGAGTCACATGAAAGTTGCTGTGGAAGTACCAACGCGGAAGGATTATTTATATTTTAATTTAATTTATGTCATGTGTGCATTGCGTTTGCCACCTCAACAGATTCCATAAGTCGTCTAACGGTAGGGACTAAATTGACTGTAACTTGAAAATAACAGGAACCAAATTGACTGTTCTCAAAATGTAGGGATCAAATTGATTGTGACACCAAAATATAGGGGCTAAAATGGTATTTTTGCCTAAATAAAAAGAGGTCCATGATAAATGGAGGCAATTATGTCTCTCTTATGGGTAAGTAAAGTCATGATAAAGAAAATAACTAAAATCAAGGAAAAAAAAGACAACAATAGTGGCCTATATATTGGGGTAATCCATACAAACAAGCATTAAAAAAATACCTTAGAAGATACTGTTCTCATGAAAACATTATGGGGACATTACACTTTATCCCACTAAACTATATTCCCTTTTACACTCACTCCCATAAACTATGAGAATGTATTGTTAGGTTCTAAAGATTTATGATTAAATGTTTAGAATTCTATTTTGTATGTGTTGGTAAACCAAGAACAAAACATGTCTAGTCTATGTGTTAGGCATTGCTCAAAGATGTATGTTTCAAGTTTCAAGTTCGAGCAAACTATTAAAAAGAAGAGTTAGAATTTGCCAAGCTCTATCAATTGAAAAATAGACTCGATCAATTGAGAATTGCAGAAATCAGATTTTGCAAAATTTTAAAACAAGGCCCAAGCCTGCGAAAACATTTAGGGTTTCAATCCAACTTGTCCACATATAAAAGGGAAACCCTAGCTATGTTTTGAAGACCTTTGGAAGACTTTATGTGTTATTCTTTGTGAGATTTGAGAGGTGTTGTACCTTCTAACTACATAAGTGTCTATCGGAGCAAGATCTACAATCAAGCATTGGTAGAATCTAGTTGCTACTACAAAGATCAACAACTGAAGGTGATCTGAAACCTTTGAGTGGGATTTCAAAGTCACAAGCGCGGGTGCTTGTGTTGCAGTAAGTCCAAGAAGAGAAGGAGTCAGTGGATTCGAAACTTGCACATGGTCGTGTTAGTAAGTTATTACTGGAGGTAGCAATAGATTTAGGGTTAAATCTGATTGTAAAAATTTCGATTCTCTTATAGTGGATTTGCTTTACCTTGAGGATTGCTAAGTCAAATCCTCCCTAGGTTTTTACTTTGAGACTATCGATTTCATTGGTTTTCTTACGTCATCATATCATGGTGTTATTTACTTTCCGCTGCTTTGCATGATATAATTTATTATTGTTTAACGTAGATTTGAATAATTAACCTAAGTAATCATTTGGATAATATATTAGATTAAATAATCTGCTTTAAGGGGTCTAAACAAACAAACATGTATATTTACCCCATAAACTATTACATGTGTAGGGGTGGCAACAAGGCAGATCAGGTCTTGTTAGTTAATTAGTAGCTTTTAATTTTAGAAACAAGACAACATTTTGGGATATCCTAAAATGGAATTATATGAACAAAAATCTTCATTCACAACAACATATCTAGGGGTGGCAACAAGGCAAATCAGGTCTAGATCATGGATGCCCCATCCACACCCTATAAGATAGTTGCCTTGCCTCGCATGTTGAGGCATCCCGCCTTGCATCCCCGCCCCACAAAACCTCACTCACGTGTTAATTCACTCTGCTTACACTTATTAAAATAATATAAATCATACTTGAAATTGCAATTAAATTGATCATATCATATCAAATCAATTTTTACCAAGAACTCAATAATATAATCCAAAGTATTTAACAAAAAAACCACAATAATAAAAAAAAGTCTTAATTTCCAAGCATTTAAATATTTATTAATACAATTAAATTTAAGGTACTTTGTGAAATATTAATAACACAGGGGTATTTTGTAAATATATATGGGTTGGAATAGCCTAAATCTGTCCTTGCCTTGCCCCAACACCTTTGAGAGGCAAGGTGGGTTGGAGAGGAGCAAAGCAAAATCGCCATCGCTACATAGTACATACCTTTAAATGGTGGCAATATTTGACACAACCCTTAAACATGACACAATTTTTTGTGAGTTGGTGTTGAGTGCAAATAGTTTCGTGTCAAAATGGATCAATTAATGGGTTAATTCTATGTTGATCTACTTAAATTGCAATCAACCAACTGCAATGATGTGATTCATATTAATAAATGTCATTTTTATTTAACATAAATTTGAGTTCTAAATAGAATTCAATAAAAATAATTTTAATGATTATATTGATAAATTTGAGTTCTCCCATTCTTCCGCATTACCCCCCACTAAATTCACATCCCTCTCTTTGTATGTTTTTTTCCTCACATATCTGACCAATGCTCTCAAAAAAAAAAAAAAAAAAAAAAATCACAACATTTTTCACAATAATTGAGTTGTCGAGATTTTTATCTGGACTCACCGTTGACGTTACTTTTTTATCCACCACTAAAAATCTACCACATTAGATTGGTGTGTAATGGTTTGTCAAATTTCTTGTGTCTAACGACTTTCTCCATATTTCCACATACCAACTCCCTCTGAATCTCCCAAATCGCACACCCAAATAAATAATGCCAATGTTGATGATGTGTAGTAGTTTCACATAGCAGAGATTCATATTCCAAATCGCATATCCAAATAAGTTATTTTCTTGTTTGTACTCCTCCTCGTAGTCATAGCTGCATTTGGTAAAATGAAAGGTGAGATGGAGGAGATAGAGTGATTTTGGCTTGAGAGAGAGAGAGAGAGAGATTGATGCTGTGACTTTGGAATTTCTTTTTTTGTTGTTGCTGTTGAATTTGGGATACATACATATATATATATATATACACACACATATATTTTGTTACTTTGATTTTGAGATTTTTTTTAGTGTTTGTGTGTGTGATTGTGGGTTGAGAAAGTGAGATTGATCGAGAAAGAAATGATTGTGAGCTAAAGGAGATGGGGAATTTGCTGAGAAGAGCAGAGAGAAGAAACAAAGAACATTTATAAAAAATAAAAAAATAAAAAGTAAGAAATAAAGAAAGAGACATTGGTGTGTCAGTGAGTATTTATCAGTAGGTCACACTTAATATAAGCAAAAATTAGATTGTGAGAAGTAAGATGAGAGTGCCAAGTAGCGTTTTTGTAATTTTTGGATAAGACTTTTATCTTATTATACATATATATTTAAAATTAAAAAAGAAAAAACTAAAAATATGAATTTGTAAACATGATATAGTGATCATTCTCTAATCATGATGATATTTGCCAGCAAGAATATTATGTGAAGACAACGAAGTTCATTGGTTTCCTTGTCAAAATAATGCTTTAGTAAAATTTACTTGGACAAGACTTAAAAGCTGCATATCTTCTATCTTTTCACTACAAAAAAAAACAAAGAGTTATATACCAGGAATATGAACCTACACGTTGACTTGTTTCGTTCTTAAACTTACAACTTATTCTTTTTGTCCTAAACTGTTAAAAAACATTAGAGTTTTTCCTTTTTCTTTTTTTTATAAATTTTTTTAATTTTTAATTCAATAGTTTTTTTTTTTTTTCAATATAAGATAGAATTTTCACTCTAACATAATGTAAATGTATTCTTTAATTCAATAGTTAGAGATGGTGGATTTGATTTTTGAATGTTTCTATTAGAAACATTAAAATGTATCAACTAGTTAAGTTATAAGATTCTTGTCATAAATGAGTTTTGGTGTTTTTTGCCCACTCTTTTGTTTTTTATCCTACATGTCTAATTGGGAGGCATTAATTTTAGCATTAAAGAATCTAACATGTCTGACTTGGAATATTTTATATATATATATATATATTTAAAAATGTTATACATGAGATGAATAGGTAGCACGAAACAATTGGTCACACACTTTTTTTTTTTTTTTGAGTTATAATCTACTATAACTTCCTTTTTTAAAAAAAAAAAAACATTACTACATATTAACTGTTAAACTGTATGTTTTTTATGCTTTTAATACACATATCAAATTTTGTGTTAATTAGATATTATTTTCTATATTATCTATGACCTTATATTTTATACATAATTTTAAACTATAAAAAATTTATTAATACTATAACTATTGATATTTAATTTTCTATAAATTTTGCAAGCATGAAGGACATAAGAAGAAAATGTAATCCAATGGTGGATTTGTCAAAATTCACCTTTAATAAAAAGACATTGAGTAAGGTTGTAGTCTTAAGTTACAACTAATTTTGTAATTAAACTTTTTTCTTAATATAATTAATGAAAAATGATATATACTTAAGTATAAATTAAATTTCCAAAAAAAAAAAAACCTAGTCAATGCCACCACAAGCCACCCATTCATTGCCATTTGCTTGACCACCACCACCACAACTTGTTGATGCCTACATAACATCACTGCCACTCAGCTTGTTCATCATCACCTTCATGCCCGATGCTTACTGCTAGCCACCAATTATCGGCCATTGCAGCCATGACCACCGGGCACCACTTGGCATGTTTCGTGCCATTGGTTGCCAATTATCAATTGCTACCATTGTTATTGCCACTGGCACCTTTCACCGACAATCTCTCTTGTCAGTTGTCACTGTCAATACTACCGCTCAATTCCTCTCCCCAACTATTATTGTCATTAGAAATTTTCAATGCAACCAAACAATATTAGATGGATAAAATGGCTTAAGAATTAAAATCGCAATTAACGATTAAAATCAAATCATTTTACACTAAAAATATTTTAGGTAAGAAAACACTTCATGATAAAACAAGCAAAGCTTTAATCACCCCCATTGTCCTAACATGGATTTAGCACTATATTTGGATTCTTAAAACAAAAAAATCTTATGCAGTTGCAAATCCATGAGTCTCTCTATGAGTTTGTGTTCCATAAGCAAGATGAAAATATGATATTGTATACGCAATCTAACAAGAAAGTAGAAACACAATTTTTGTGAGTATGTGAGAGAGAAAGAGACCTGAACAAATCTGCCAGAGGGATCAGTTTCGCAACGAGGTTCATTGATTAGTTCCCATGCAAAAATCATCGGATCATCTTTATAGGGTACCCCAATTATCGAGTTGACTCTCGTGAGAATGGCCTGCAATTTAATGTGCCACCAATGGTCAATGTCAAAAACAAATAAGTGTTAAATACAATTTACCAATTTGTAACATTTCTTCCAAATTGTGCATATAAAATTTTTACACATTTACTTATTTTCACAACACTTTCACTTTTATAATAAATCTCAAATAATAGGTTGTTAGCTATTCCTAATAGACAAAAAAATAATTTACATAATGAATTTAAAATAGAACCAATAACAATATACTATTTAGAATTTGTTATGAAAATATTATGAACATATATATATATATATATATATATTTTGGGTTACAATGGATCCAATTATAAAATTTTCATTTTCCATCCCTTTATGAAATAAGAGGATGGGAAATGTAAATTGTTTGGTAAAAGATTCTATGCCCATACCATAAATCATTAATTTTCTTCACCATTCTCAAAACATACGTTACTACAAAACTGTTTTCCTTTTTTTGAGAAGGAAATAGAAGACAAAACTTTAAAAGGCACAATAGAGAAGGTGGACCCCAAACAGTAACTACATGTGCCATAGAAGGGCTTTTATAGCTTCTTTGAGCAAAAAAGGCAAACAATTTATGGACTAATTACGTCTAAAGTTTGAAATTTTAACTTACCTTGTTTATCTTCTTATTTTGTTTTGTGTGTTTTTCGTAAACAATTCTCAAAAAGTACTTTTTAGAGTATGTTTTGAAAAGCCAGGAAGTATCAAGTTCAGAATTTGTACTTAGAATGTTTATCAATTGCTCGTCTTACATGTGAGAAATTGATCGCACAAAACGGTCTCATGAGGTACTATCTTCTTGTATGTAAGATACTCTGTATACCTTGACATGATTTTTGTAGTATTGTTTGACGACAGGGTTTGTATAAAAGTCATCATCGTTCTCCAAGGTCTGGCCACTCTCCCTAGCCCATTGCACATATTGTTTTCTTCCACCAAAATCAGCAAAGTTGTTCACCAAGCTCAATATGAGAGGTAGTCCATATTTTCTGGATTCTGAGATTACAAAGTCCAATCCCTGACATAACCACAAAATATTCACATAAAAAAAAAAAATTTCAAATCAATAAATAAAGCTATTTATGCATATAGGACCTTAATTAATTAGTCAAATCTTATTGAATTTTTTTTCGAAGGTCAATCTGACCCAATAGAACTCATTGAAACAAATCTATAATAGAATATAATCATACCTCAAACATTTCCTCATTGTAAACACCAGGAGAAGTCTGAAGGGCTCGTTCAACCCCATCACTGAATGCCCAAGTTCTTAACACATTCATTTCAGACTTTGCTGCTAGTTGGAAAGTAGCAGTGATGTTGTCCCTATTGGCAGGGAAAGATGCCATATACATGAGCCAATAAGCATTGAAGCCGTTTAAGTACACCGAATTCCCATTTAGAACAAAACGAGTCCCGTTTGTTGTAACATAAGCAAAACCTGTTGAGCGAGCTTCACAAAGAATTCCCTTTGTCCCTAAGAGCACCACAAGGGTTAGTAAAAGTAAATTGAAAAATCTCTTCCCTGACATAGCTTAACGCTAAGCCCTGAATATAATTTATAGTCAGGAGTTTACACTGACTAGTGAGAAGTAAGAACTGAAACCAATGATATATTCTTGATGAATTATAACAGGAGATAGAGGGAAGAATGGGAAATGAAAGAAATCAAAGGACAGTAAGGGATGTAAAAGGTTTGGGGGTGTGTATATAAGCATGCTCTCAGGGGTTATATATGGAAGGTAGCTCATGCATGTCAGAAATATTGTATCTCTGCCAAAAAAAAAAAAAAAAAAAAAACTTAACATTACACAAGACAACATTGCACCACTATCCGAAGGTTAAATGTTTCTATTAAAATCCAAAAGTTCACCTAACTAAAAATCATATATACATATCTTTCATCAATTGTTAATAGCTCTACAATCTATTTATGCACCAAAAGCAATGACTAACTTGGAAGAAGAGAAAGATTACATGTTAGCATAAACTATCACTTCCAAAAGCATCATTAATCAAAGATTAAAATGAAGCTATAATTCAAAATAATTCCAACCGTTGCCTCTATCCCAAATTGTAAGCTTCAATCTTCTCCCACCAATTGTGAGCAACTTAATCTCAAAATCCACACCTGAAAATGATTAAAACAATAATCTTACAAAATTGTGATGATAAGATGTTTATCTTGGTAGATTCAGTTTCCACATTGAGCATTATGAATGGAGGTAACTTAACACCAACATTTAAAAATCAAATTGGACACATTGCACAAAATTAAACTACAATTAGAAATTAATTTGATTCGATTTGAATTCTAAAATTGAACTTCAACTTAATATAATATATATGATTATATTTTTGTCCACTTTTAACAAATTAACAAAATCTTAATCAAGACATACTAAAAACTACTAAAAATTAAGAATTGATCATTGAGTTTGGAATCTTTTTAGAGGCGCCAATGAAGTGCTAATGTATGAGAGTGTGAAGTAAGGAAGAGTGGGATTAAATATTGTGTTTGAACCTGGCCTTGCTCTGAGAAATCCGTAAGGAAAAGGAGAGAGGAGGAGACATGGGATGACGATATGGAATTAGGATGAAATGATGTTTTACTTTTATAGTCTTTCTCGTTAGACTCCTTGGTTCTGGTTGTGGGATTAGAAGAGCTTCAGACTCTATTAAGATCACCCATAAAAGTGTGCAGGTGAGATGTTCTTACTTAGGCCAATGAGTATTATCATTGTGGTTTTCTTGGCTTCCGTGTTAAACGTTAATGCATCATTTATTTGGGTACAAAAATTAGAAAATTTAGATAAGATACATGACACAAAATTGGAGTCCAATTTATAATCTCCATAAAAGTGTGCAGGTAAGATGTTCTTGCTTAGGCTAATGAGCATTATCATTGTGGTTTTCTTGGCTTCCGCGTTAAATGTTAATGCATCATTTATTTGGGTACAAAAATTAGAAAATTTAGATAAGATACATGACACAAAATTGGAGTCAAATTTATAATCTAATTAGATTTTTTTTTTTTTTTTTTGGTNAAGTGTATAGGATGCACACAGATTCACACAATATGAGAGGGAGGATACTTTATTCAATGTATGGGATAATTATGTTAGATACTTGAAGATATGTGATATTTAGAGGCTGTTTGGATGGCCAATTCTCATGACTCAATTCTCAGTTTTCATAACTCAATTTTCAAAAATGGTAGGACCCATTCAAAATACTCGTTTGCCTGCACCAATACTCTATTTCCATAACTCTGTTTCCAATACTCAATTCTCTACTTTTTGAGTTATGAGTTATGGAAACTGAAAACAACTTTTGCTGTTTTCAGTTTTCAATTCTCATAACTCAATGACATTTTTGTAAATAACACTATATGAGGGACCCATTGCCATACTTTTAGCCACAACTTTTGACCATCTTTTTTTTTTCTTCTTTACTGGGGTTCACCGTCTCCGCTTTTTTTTTTTTTTTCTTCACCTGGGTTCACGTCTCCTTCCTTTTTTTTTTTTTTTTTTTTCCTGCTTCACCTGGGTTCACGTCTCCTTCCTTTTTTTTTTTTTTTTTTTTTTTTCCTTCTTCACCTAGGTTCACGTCTCCCCTGTTCTTCCTCATTTTTTTTTTCTGGGTTCGGGTTGTGGGTACTCTAAAAGAAAAAAAAAAAAAAAGCTGCAGTGGTGACAGAAATGAAGCCCACAAATAGTGTGAAAAATATTGAGTGATAAGAAATGAGTGATGTGCCAAACGGGTATTAATTTTAGAGTGATGAATGATGAGTGATGAGTATTGAGTTATGAGTGATGAGTGATGAGTGACGAAAATTGAGTGATCAAAAAAAGGTGGCCAAACAGCCTCTTATTACTTGTTTAATTATTCTGGTTCTGGTATATCCTTTCCTCTTTATTGGAAATTAGTATGTAACACCGTGCTACCGCACAGGATTGATTAATTATAATGATGTTATTGGCCAATTTTTTTGTTTTTTTTTTGTTTATTTTTTTGGGTTTATCACACAAATGATAGAATTAAATCAAACAAAAATATATATATATATATATTGCATTTTATTATTTAAGTAATGCTATTGGTCTTTTCTTTTTTTTTTTTGGTTTATCATACATAAGATAGTATTAGATAAAACAATGAATAAAAAAAGAGAATATTGCATTTTATTATTTAAGTGATGCTACAGTAAAAAATGTTGCATTTTATTATTTAAAATATATAAAGGGACATTAATAGAACTTTCTTCAAAAGTTTCTAATAAAATTGGACATGAATAACGGATTAGAATTAGAAGTGTGTTGCAATTTACAGTTTTTAGTGGAGATGCCATTAGATAGCACTTTTCCCCTATAGACATGTCTAATACACTGTCCTTGAGTTTATTTTGAGTACGTTTCAAGCCGAGTCAATATTGTTGTCTCTTTTAACACTTCAAATTGCCATTGATCAATTTCACAAACTTAAAATTTACAGAACATTTTACCTTCTTGTTTTTTCAACATCCGAAGGTTAAATGTTTCTATTAAAATCCAAAAGTTCACCTAACTAAAAATCATATATACATATCTTTCATCAATTGTTAATAGCTCTACAATCTATTTATGCACCAAAAGCAATGACTAACTTGGAAGAAGAGAAAGATTACATGTTAGCATAAACTATCACTTCCAAAAGCATCATTAATCAAAGATTAAAATGAAGCTATAATTCAAAATAATTCCAACCGTTGCCTCTATCCCAAATTGTAAGCTTCAATCTTCTCCCACCAATTGTGAGCAACTTAATCTCAAAATCCACACCTGAAAATGATTAAAACAATAATCTTACAAAATTGTGATGATAAGATGTTTATCTTGGTAGATTCAGTTTCCACATTGAGCATTATGAATGGAGGTAACTTAACACCAACATTTAAAAATCAAATTGGACACATTGCACAAAATTAAACTACAATTAGAAATTAATTTGATTCGATTTGAATTCTAAAATTGAACTTCAACTTAATATAATATATATGATTATATTTTTGTCCACTTTTAACAAATTAACAAAATCTTAATCAAGACATACTAAAAACTACTAAAAATTAAGAATTGATCATTGAGTTTGGAATCTTTTTAGAGGCGCCAATGAAGTGCTAATGTATGAGAGTGTGAAGTAAGGAAGAGTGGGATTAAATATTGTGTTTGAACCTGGCCTTGCTCTGAGAAATCCGTAAGGAAAAGGAGAGAGGAGATGGATATAGATTTTTTTTTTTTTTTGTTAGGACAAGTGGCGCAAAATTGAGAATCTAATTGAAATCTAATTGGATTTTCTCTCTGTTTCACCTATTATTATATATGTAAATTAGAGTTAATTGTATGGGGATTTACTTTATTTTTATTTTTATTTTATGGGGGTAGGAGGATTTACTTTATGCAATGAATGGTTGTACTTGTTTAATTATTCTGTGTATATCTTTTCCTCTATATTTTATGAGATTTTTGAGTTAATTGTATGGGGATTTACTTTACTTTATATATATGTGTAATATGGCAGAATTTGTGGTATACTTATCACTTGTAATCTAGTTAAAGAAGTATCAAAGTTTCCTAATTGTAAGTCCCACTTTGAATTTATGGTTTAACGAGGCTCATTCTTGGTAAGTAGGAGACCATTTTCAATTAATTTGAGGGAAATTTTGAAATTAATACTCTATAATATAATTTAAAATAATTAATAAATTCTTGATATTCAATTAGGTTTACAAAAGTTGACTTTAATTCTTCTAAAATTGACTTTAATTCAAAAAAATATAAAATATGTAAATAACTATATAAAATTAATTGCTGTTTTTTATGTTAATATTTTTTAACCCAGTATGAGTATATTCCAAATTTGATGAAGTTTTTATACAAAATTATACTAGTATTTTCACTAAAAATTAAATATAAATGTACAATGCTATGTTAATTTTTTGTTGGGTAAGCTACGTTTTTGGTTTCTATCCTATACACCATATTTCAATTTGATCTATATCCTATACACCGTATTTCAATTTGAACTCTAACATTTCAATATTGTGTCAATCTAATCCATGTCATTATCTTTTGGATGAAAAATGATGATATGCCTATTGGCCAAAATAAAAAATTAGCTTCTGTTAATGTGAGAATAAACTAAAATTTTATTTTAGTCGTTTGCCATGTCATCAATTTTCATCCAAAATATAACAACAATGACTAGATTGACACGATACTAAAAGGTTAGGGACCATTGACACAATTGAAAAGTTAGGGATCAAATTAAAATATGGTATAAAGGATAGGGGCCAAATATGTAGTTTACCATTTTTTGTTTAATATAGCAGCCTAATAAAAATAGACTAAATATAATCTCTTGTGATTATGAACGGCTAATTATATAATAATTTATTAATTATAATAACTTCAATCTTTTGCAGAAAAACTATACAGTTAACTAATATACTACATCTTAAATAAGTGATTTTTTTTTTTTTTTTTTTTTTTTTTGAGAACAAGTATTAGAAACTTTATTGAAAGAAAGAAACTTAGCCATAATAGGCTAGAAGAACATCATGAAGGTGTGGAGGAACATTCTTTATTCACACTGATAAATTTCTAACATGTCTAGCATGTTTAGCTAGGTTGTGAGCTGCAAAATTGCCTAGTTTGCGGGTATGTAAAAACAAATGGACAAAATTTAGTTATAAAATTGATTGTAGCCTAATGCTACAACCTTATTCAATAAAAATAAATATTACTGCATATTTTGAAAATCTAACCGTTGAATTGCATATTCTTTACGTTCTTAATACATATGTTAAATTTTGTGTCAATCGTATATTATTTACTATATGATCTATAAGCTTATATTTTATGCATAATTTTAAACTATAAAAACTTGCGATTTAAACAATTTATTGATGACATAGTCATTGATCTTTAATTTTTTAGAAATTTTGCAAATATGAAGGATACAAGAAGATAGAAGATGTAATCCAATTGTGTGTTTGTCAAAATTTATGTCCGATAAAAAGATATTAAGTAAGGTTATAGCTTTAGGCTACAACCAATTTTGTAACTAAACTTTGTCCAAAACGAATATGCATAAAAGCCTCTAACTAAGACTACAACTAATTTTGTAACTAAATTTTGTCCTAAACAAATATGCTTAAAAGCCTCTAATTAAAGCTGGTTTCACCAAATCAATAAGATGACCAAAGGAAGCAAGATTACTTTCATCGCTCTTAAATAAGTGATTTGATAGCAGTAATTAATTATAAACTTAAATATTGCATAGAAAACTATTTAATTGGCTAAGTGGAATTATTTAATAACTAAAATTTTAACAAAAAAAAGATAAAAACAATGGAAGAGGGAGAGATTTAAGACTAAGTTCAGCCGTAGGTTGGTCTGTGATGCCATCTATCATCATAAATAATAAAATATATTGCAAGTCAAACATTGAAAAAGTTATTTGAAAGGTTTTAGAGATGAAAAAAAAAAGTATTTTACTAGTATGCGTGTTTGATTTAGGATTAAAACTTAAAATTATTTTACTATTTAGTTTATTTTAGCTACTAATTATGGACTTCACTGTACTTTTTGGCACTATTCATGGGCTTCACGGTATTATTTCAATTAATTTTTACCTTTATTTACAATACTTTTAGCAATAATTTTTCAGTTTCAGCAAAATAACAGTATTCAAACACACCCTTAGTATCTGTTTGGATAGTTTATTTTTTGCCAACTTATTTTACTATTCAGTTTATTTTTGATACTATTTATGGACTCTATTATATTATTTCAGCTAATTTTTACTTTTATTTACAGTACTTTCAATAAAAAAATTTCAGTTTCAACAAAATAAGTAGATTTCAAACAAACTTTTACGGGAAAAGAAAAAAGGAATTTGCTATGGTTTTTCTTTTATGAATAAGCGTGAGTTTTTAATAAGAGCCGTTACAAATCCCACATATTAGTAAAAGAAAGTTTTATACAAAATTTTTTGTGGGTGTTTGTGTCACTTATGTTGTCACACATATACTAATTATTTTGGTAAGTATGCACAATATATACACGTTTGTATAATATGACTTATTAGAATTTTTTTGAAGTTGACAACTAATAAAGTGGTTTGCCATTAAGGCATGAATGGCAGCACTTTTTTGGAAGTCAAAAGAGATTGATTATTTTTTTGACAAAAAGTTTCGCTACAGTTTAACTTTAGAGGTAAAACTCACTCAAAAATTTCTCCATCCGTCATAATTTGTTAGTCTTATTTAAAAAGTTAAATTTTTTAAAAGAAAATTATTTATTATCTTGTCTGCCTTATAAAAATGTATAAGCTTACAAAACTATTCTTAAATAATTTATCAACTTTTTTTAAAAGAGTTATTTTATAAGGCAACTAAAAAGTTGGCCCAATTAGATTGATTTTTTTTTTTTATTTTTTTATATTTATTAGTTTTGTTTTCAAATAGTTTTGAAAATAAAATATGGGTACAATAGGAATATTAGTAAATTAATTAATTTTATTTTCAGAAATAGGATAATATTTTGGAACATCCTAAAATGGAATAGAAGACAAACAAACTGGAACAAAGAGAGTAATATTGTTACATATTTTTAAAATTTAACTGTTAGATTGCATGTTCTTTATGTTTTTAACACACATGTCAAATTTTGTACTAATAGAATATTATTTACTATTTAAATCATAAACTTATATTTTATGCATAATTTTAGACTACGAAAACTTGAAATTTAAACATTTGATTGATGACATAGTTGTACGGCACTATGATACCCAAGCTATTTGGGCCTTGAGCTCATTGATGTCCAGGCCCATTTGGGCCTTGAGCTCCAACCGACATTTAGTCCAATTGCCCCTTGGCCCGGCCTTAGGCCACCCTAAAGCCATGGGCAAGTGATCTTCATTAGCAATGCTACACCACATCACCTGGGTCACGCTTGGTGAACCATTCCTCAAGCAAAGGACAACTGCCCAGGGGTGTCATCCCTCGAGTGCTCAGTAACGTCTCAAGGCATACCACTACCGAGCAGCTCTATTGAAATGGGAACCAGTTCCAAGGCCACTCGTGCCACACCTTACTCCCACCTAAACACCCACTTAGGGTTAATGACATTGGACCTCTTCTCCCACTAGCCATAAGGGTAATCATGATTCTTCCACAAATTTTGAGCTAAAAATATGAGAAACTGAGAAAGGGAAGGGGTTGTTGAAAGGGCGAGAAGGTTGCTTAGAATTGAGAGTGAAAGAGCCATAAGAGTGAGAGGGGGAGAATATGAAAGCTTGAGAGTTGTTGCTGGGTCTTTAAGGAAGAATCACCTAGAGTAGGAAATTCAAAACCCACATTATAAATAGATTGTGAGCCTAAGGGAGGGCAAGCCTGTTAACCTCATTTTGGGTGCACACAATTGTCGCTATTTGTGAGAATCTCCTACAAAACTGTGGTTCAACTGAGACTCACACGCGGGAAAAAGTCTGGAAGACGTTCTGGGAGTGACGCTGAAAGTGGTTCAGTGGGATCTTCTCGGGGATCCACTTGGTGAGAACGGAGGCAAAAGAGGCGTGAAGATATGGATCATGAACAGGAGAAAGAGCAGTCCGGCCTTGGAGAAGAGTCGTACTAAACACAACGGATGATATTGGGTGCTTCAAGGCATGAGCAATCTGACAAGAGAGATAAGGAACTTGAGCAGTTACGCAGGTTTGTGAGAGATCTGGAGTTGGAAGTAGGGGGTAGGCACGAGAGAAGGGACTGAGACAATCCAGAAGGGAGATCTGATAAGAGGGAAGATCGTTATGGGACGAGGTCCAATCAATCTGGTTCCCGTCGACGTCAAGAATGTTCACATTCATGGGAGTCCCGTCGATGCTATAACCGTTTGCATTCATGGGAATCCTGTCAATGTCGGGACCGTTGACGTTCATGGGAATATGCAGACTGGGGTTCAGATTCCTCGGAAAAACGATGGCCCCATAATGCCACCATGGATGCAATGAGCCGCGCACTACGTAGAGCTGCTCGGTCGCCGTTTTCAAACGACATTGAGCGGGCCCTAATGCTGAACAGATTTACACGCCCTCCATTTAATTCCTATGATGGGAAAATGGATCCGGTAGAGCACGTCAGCTATTATATCCAGATGATGTCTCTGCACATTTATAATGACGCGCTAATGTGCAAGGTATTTCCCTCAAGCCTCGGCCCCACCCCTTTGAGATGGTCTAATAGGTTGCAAAAGGGCTCCATCCATAATTTTGCCAAGTTGATCCAAGAGTTTGGTGTTCAGTTTGAAACCTGCAGCTGGGTATCATAACCGGTAGACGCGTTACTATCTATGAAGATAAGGGTAGGAGAAACCCTTCACAGTTATGCTAGCTGGTACTGGAAACTTTACAATGAGATCGGCGGGGGTAACGAGAAGATTGTGGCAAGCACTTTTAAGATGGGATTGCCCAAGGATTCTGGACTACGGGAATCATTGACTAAGAAGCCTCCCGAGGACATGAGGCAGCTGATGAAGTGTATTGAAGAGTACAAACGACTGGAGGATGACCGGCTGTAAAGCAAAGGTAAAGTACCAATGATAAATCGTCCTCGGCAAGGTGGTTTTCTACCCAAGACCCGGGGGGGGGGGGTGTTTGAGGATTCAGGAGCTAGAAGCACAAGTAAGGGAGGTAAATGTAACATTTAAGGAGCCGGTGCATAGGATTGTAGACAAGATTAAGAACAAACCATACTTCAGATGGCAGAACAAGATGGGAGGTGACCTATCTAGGAGGAATCAAAACTTATACTACACTTACCACCAAGATAAGGGCCATACTATTGAGCAGTGTTGGGTGTTGAGGAATCATCTCGGGTAGATGGCAAAGGCAAGGTATTTAAAGGAGTTTGTGATGGACACAGGGGACCAAGGAACGAGACAAGGCACTTTGCAAAGGGGGAACCCCCTTCCACCCCTCTAGGGATAATTGAGGTCATCCATGCTGCCCCGAGAGGCCTTACTGGAAAAGGAAAGGAGTATTGACTATAGTACCAGTGGAAGGTAGCTCGGGCATACAGCCATTCAAAAAGAAGATAAAGCTTGCCCGAGAGCCTATCGCTTTTTATGACAACGATTTGGAAGAAACAATTCAATCGCATGACAATGCTTTAGTGGTTATGGCCCGGATAAGTGGCTTCTTAGTGAAGAGGGTGATGGTAGACCAGGGAAATGGGGTTGACATGATGCATCCGGACCTATTTAGGGGGCTCAGATTGAGGAATAAGGATCTTTCGAAGTATGGTACACCCTTGGTCAGGTTTGATGGCAAAGTGGTAGTTCTGGAGGGGCAAATTTCTCTTCTTGTGAATATGGAAGGCAAGGAGTTGGTAGTAACATTTATAGTGGTTGCTTCGTTCTCCCTATACACGGCAATCCTAGGAAGGCCGTGCATCTATGCAATGGGGGTTATTCCGTCCACCCTGCATGTAAAAGTCAAGTTTCCTACCGAGTAGGGTATTGTTGTAGTAAGGGGAAGCCAGCAGACAGCTAGACATTACCTAGTTGCCATAGGCAATTAGGAGAAAGAGCGAGTTGACTAGAAGGAGTAGGCTGAGTAAAAGGACCCGCCACAGGGGGTCCTTTTATAGCAATTACAAGATCCACGAGAAGAGAAGGGGGCTGACTGTGCCGAGAAAATGATGAGAGTAAGGATATTGTGGGATGTTGACAAGTGCTTCCAAGTAGGAGAAAGCATGAAGGACTTATTCCTTATACAGAATGTGGATGTGTTTGCATGGAGTCCATATAAGGTGCCCAGAGTAGATCCCAAATTCATTGTCCATAGACTTAATGTAGACCTCTCATTTCATCCTAAGATGCAGAAGCATTCCCTCATAAGAAGTAGAAGCCAAGGAGCATGTTGAGGCAGTGAATGCGGAAGTTCAAAGGTTGAAGGAGGCTGGGACGATAAGGGAAATCTTCTTCTTGGAATGGTTAGCAAATACCGTGGTAGTGAAGAAGAATAACGGCAAGTGGAGGGTTTGCGTAGTTTTGACAATTTGAACCGAGCATGCCCAAAAGACCCGTTTCCCATGCCAAAGATCGACTAGTTGGAAGATGCCATGTACGGACACCTGAGGATGAGCTTTTTGGATGCCTTTCAGGGGTATCATCAGATCACCCTAGCGCCCGAGGATTGAGAAAATATAGCATTCATCTCCCCAGATGCCAACTATCATTATACTGTGATGCCTTTTGGGTCAAAAAATGTCGGGGCCATGTACTAACAAATGATGACGAGGATGTTCCATGATAAAATAGGGCATACGGTCGAAGTGTACATTGATGACATGGTGGTGAAAAGTAAACAGGAGGTGCGGCATATAACGGATCTCCAGGGGGTGTTTGAGGTGTTTCGACAACATAAGTTACGCCTTAATGTTAAGAACTGCGCTTTTGGTGTGGGGGCTGGTAAATTCTTGGGATATCTTATCACTAATCAGGGAATAGAGGTCAACCCCAACCAAATCAAAGACGTGAAGTGCCTCAAGCTGTCGAGCAATCTGAAAGAAGTACAAGTATTGATTGGGATGCTAGTTGCCCTTAATCGATTTATCTCCAAATTCACCAATCATTGCTGACCAGTCTATCAACTTCTGAAGAAGTGGAAAGGATTTCAGTGGAATGAGGACAGAGCTTTTCAGGATTTGAAAGATTATTTGATGCAAGTGGCCAAGCTAACAGTCCCAGAGCTCAAGGAGAATTTATTCATATACCTGTCAGTGTTCAATCATGCTGTGAGTGCTGTGCTATTAAGGGACCAAAGAGTACAACAACCTGTGTATTACATCAGTAAGACTTTGGTTGATGCCGAGACAAGGTACTTACCCTTGGAGAAGTTGGTGTTAGCCTTAATACATGCTATAATTAAGTTGCTGCATTATTTTTAGGCTCATACTATATATGTCCTGACTGAGTATCCCTTATAGTCATTGTTAAAGAGATCAGACTTCACGGGCCGAATAGCTAAATGGAGGACTCGGCTAGGCTTTTTTGACATACGATACAGGCCGCGAAGTTCGGTGAAGGGTCAAGTACTTACTAATTTTGTTGTAGAGTTTTCTCCTAAGAATAATAGGGAAATGGTTTGTCATGTGGAGAGTCGCTTGTGGAAGGTATTTGTGGATGAAGCGTCAAGTGCCCTAGGGGCCGGTACTGGGATTGTCATTATTACTCTTAAAGGAATATGGTTGGAGCATTCTTTTAGGCTGAGGTTTAGGGCCTCTAATAATGAAGCCGAGTATGAGGCTCTACTCACCGGATTGAGAGCTATTTTGGAAATGGATGCCAGGGATGTGGAGATATATTTAGATTCTCGGTTGGTTGTTAACTAAGTCTAGGGCAACTTTAAAGCCCGAGATTCCTGGATGAAAGCATACTTGCAGGCGGTAAAGCTGATCATGAACAAGTTTGGCATGACGAAGGTGGCCCAAGTGGGCCGGGCGCAGAATAGACATGCTGATTCCTTAGCCACGCTAGCATCATCAATGACTAAGGAGGTTCCTCGATTAATCAAAGTAGAGCTAATAGTTAAGCCGAGCATTGGTGTAGTAGATAGTGTTGGTATTACTGGGGTTGATGTTGCCATGATTGCAGCGACCAGGCCATGTTGGATGGACTCGATCATCGACTTTTTAGCCAAGGATCAAGTTCCGGATGATGAAAAGGATGCCAACAGGGTTTGCCGAGTGGCTGCTCGGTATTGGTTGTTAGTAGATCGTAAACTATACTGGTGGTCTTTTGGGGGGCCATACCTTTTGTGCTTGCACCCTGAGAAAGTAAGTGAGCTTTTAGCCGAGTTGCATGACGGAGTGTGTGGCAGTCATGTAGGGAGACGCTTATTAGCACACCGGGTGATGATCTAGGGATTTTGGCGGCCACAAATGCAGAAGGATGCTGTCGAATATGTGCATAAGTGTGAACAATGCCAAAAGCGTGCCCCATTGGTCCATAAGCCAGCAGGCCATTTGAATCCCGTCAGTAGCCTAAGGCCTTTCACACAATGAGGGCTAAATATTCTTGGCCCTTTTCCTCGGGCAACAGGCAATCGCATGTTTGTGTTAATGGTTGTTGATTACTTCACCAAGTGGGCGGAGGTCGAGGCTTTAGCTAATATCCGGGATATAGATGTTAAAAATTTTGTGTGGAAAAATATAGTCAAAAGATTTAGGGTGCTGGACTCGCTAAAATCTGATAATGAGTTGCAATTTGATAGTAAGGCTTTTCGTGCGTTTTGTAGTGATCTTAGCATCAAAAATAGGTATTCCACTCTAGCGTATCAACAGAGCAATGTTCAAGCTGAAGCCACCAACAAGGCAATCCTGAATCGGCTGAAAAAAGGATTGGACGGTGCAAAAGTTAGGTGGGTTGAGGAGCTACCTAATGTTCTGTGGGCATACCAAACAACCCCCAAGAGGTCCACGGGGGAAACTCTGTTTTCGTTAACATATGGGGCAGAAGTCATGATACCAGCTGAGGTGAACTTATGCAGGGCATGAGTTGTAGGATTCGACCTCGCCCAAAACAATGAGCTGATGGTGGAATGTTTAGATTTACTGGAAGAATACCAAGAATCGGCGATTATACGGTTTGTCGAATACCAACAAAAGCTCGCCCAATGCTACAACAAGGACATAAAGACCAAAGAATTCAGTGCCAGGGACCTGGTGCTAAGAAAAGCAGTAGGAAGTATGCAAGACACCAATGCCAGGAAGTTAGCCCCGTCCTGGGAAGGTCCTTATAGAGTAACTGCCATTGCAGGTGCAGGAGCGTACTACTTGAAGGATTTAGATGAAAGGCCACTTCCTCGACCATGGAATGTCCATAACTTAAAGAAGTTTTATCACTAATCGATTATACACTAGGGTGTAAATTGAATGTAATCGTGTATACATGTTTTACTAATGAATATAGTGATATTTGCCCGTGTAGGAGCATTTAATTCCATTATTGATTTGTTAGCACTAGTCAACGAATTCAAGGGTTTAGGAGACCAAGGCAACATGCTAAGGACAAAAGCCTACTTCTCGGTTTGATCATTATCATCGATCAGGTGGAAACCTTAAAATTTCCTAAGAACAAAAGCCTAATTCTTGGTTTGATTATTATCATCGAGCAGGTGGAAACCTTAAAATTTTCTAAGGACAAAAACCTGCTTCTTGGTTCGATCATTATCACCGAGCAGGTGAAAACCTTAAAATTTTCTAAGAACAGAAGCCTGCTTCTCGGTTCAATCATTATCACCCAGCAGGTGGAAACTTTAAAATTTTCTAAGTACAAAAGCCTGCTTCTCGGTTCGATTATTATCACTAAGTAAGTGGAAACCTTACACAAAATTTCCTAAGGACAAAAGCCTGCTTCTCGGTTCAATTATTATCACCAAGCAGGTGGAATCCTAACGCTAAAAGTCATCTCAGGTTAGGAACCCACTCCTGGCTCAATTTTTATCGCTGAGTAGGAAGAAAGCTTGAATTTCCCCCGAAAACAAAAACCTATCTTAGGTTCAATTCGCATCACTGAACAGGAGGAAGCCTATCCTCAAGATTCATCTAAGTACAAGAGGATAAACACATATCAAGTCTTATTATTACCACCGAGGAGCCAATTCTTTCTAGATACAAGTGACCCTGTCCAGAGTAATCTAATCGTCGTCTTATGATGAATCAGGGTTAAATCACTCGACCATCAAGAACATGTACATAAAATAGTCCATGAACATAGTAAGAAAGATAATAGTAAACATTTATAAACATAATTAAAACTTGCATATAAAAATTAAATCAATGTTCGGTTACCATAATAATGTAACTAGCGAAAAGTTAAACCCGGGAAAGATAATTGTTCTGTCACCAGAACCCGGTGACATAGGTAAACTTACTGAAAGGAAAAACTATTCAAACAGAAGAAAAACAAAGTAAATATGAGAGATCCAGTTCGGCAATCAGCTTGTGGGGGATGCAGGCTAAAAATGGGCAACGTCTTCGGGAGGTTGCTGAGTTGCAAAGGGCGATTGTAATTGAACATTCTCACTGTGTTCATCACTAGCATGAGGCTTGCTAATGACTTCCAGGTTAACTGGCTCCATGTGGGAGTTAATCGCCTCCACCAACTCCCTCATACTGGTGGTTTCTTCTTTATCAATTACTCCCAGGGTGTTTTGCACAGCTGTTGGAAGATTCAAGAAAGGGATTTGATTGGGGTTCCTCAAAGGAGAATCCTCGGGGACCCCTGTAGCTTGAAGGACAACCGACCACCCCCCCTCGAATCCGAGCTTTTGGGCTTGGCGAACAATCGGCTCTGCAGAATTCTCAGCATCAGCAAATCCCTTATTATACCACTTGTTTTCACAAGCTTCCAACGCTACCTTCAGATCAGCCAATTCTTCTGCTAGAGCGGTGTTCAGACTCTGGGCCTCTGCCAACTTAAGCTCGGTACTTCCTAGCTGCACCTTCAGCTTTGCGGACTTGCCCTCAGCTAGAGCCTTAGCCTTCTCGACCGCAGTAGCCTTCTTCTTTGCAGCCTCGGCAACCTTCACTTTTTCTTTCGCTGTAACCTTGGCGACGTCCTTAAGGGCCTTTTCCTGCTTAGCATCTTCAGAAAATTCTTTCATCCTTCCATCAACGATATGAGATAGTTATGTGGCCTGATCAAGCAATAATGATGAGTATGAAAATGAAAAGAATGTGTACATATAGAAACAAATAGAAAACCAGGGACAAGAGATTACTGCTATGGTGTGCCATTGCAACCACCTGCCCAATGACTCATCCGTTCCATCCTCAAAAGCGTGCACATCCTCGGGCAAGAGGAAGCTATGTGCCAAACTCTGGGCAACACGACCCCCTAGGCCCTTATCCCATACTTTCACACTAGTAGACACGGGAAGAGGTTTACCATAAAGTAGGAAGGTAGGTTTCCATTCTGCCGCTGCCCGAAAGGTGGACGCCACGTTCATTCTAGTTTGTGCTGTAGGCTCCTGAATGACAATGCCTGTTGATGGTCGGGGAGGAGTTTTCGCAGGCGCATTACTCGAGTTGGTATGTGTTTGTTCAGCCGTGCGTTGCCTCTTCCAGAAACGGCTTGAAGGAGCGGGAGGAGGTGGCATATCTCGACCTTGAGGTTCTTGCTGCTGAGTGGCTGGCTGGGCACTGGGCACAAAATGGCTGATCGTCATTGTCTTCCTTGTCACCATGGCGTGACCTTGATCGGATTCTATTTTTGAAAAGTTAACTGATTCGACGGTTACCTCTCGGCTTCCTAAATAGGAGCCTCAAATTCTATAGGAGCCCCGGGTTGAGCGGGGGCCTCGGACTAAATCGGTATGTGAGCTTGCTCTTGGCAGTGTCGAGACACACGTTTGGCCGACTTGTCATGTTTGGGTGCAAGCTCGTCTGGGCAAGTATACTGAGGACCAAGATCGCGAGCTTTGCCTATCGTAAATTTTGGAGGGAGGAAGTTCGCATGCCGTACATCTATGTAAGAGAGGAGAGGACTATTAACTAACAAAGCTTGGTTGAACGCTTGCCAAGTGGAGTACACAGGTTCAACTCCGAGGATTAAATGGGACGCTTGGAGTTATCTGTCCCAATGTACGAAAATTTCTGACCTAAGCACAAAATTTAGATCCCGAACATGTACTACCCTAAGATCTGGCTTGAACCTTTTTCTCTTTACACGGAAGCAACATAAAAACTGGTTAGTAATTAATCAAATCAAAATTAGTAAAATGCAGTTAATTAGGTATGTTCAGTACTAACCTACTTCGCGTGGTGAGAACGTGCAGGGGAGCTCCTCAGCAAACCAATTGTCGCTCACCCGTACGAACTCTCCAACCGAGTTCCTATTTGAGTCAGGTAGGCATGAGATGAGCCGTACCCTCATATCTCTGGTTTTTAAGTAATAATCTGAATTGATATTGCCACATAAACTATACATGAAGTTAGTGTCATGATGATTCAGTTGCAACCTATACAACTGGTTCAACTTATTGACACAACTCACCACTCGGTAAAAGTTAGGGGGGAGTTGGTCGGGACAAAGGCCATAAAATCTAAGGGTGCCTAAGATGAGAGGGTCAATGGGAACCTAACCCCACCCTTAAGAATAGCCATCAAAGGAAAGAAAACCGTATTTACACCATGACACCTTTGGATGTTAATATCGCCCTCATGGTAGTAGGCAATATCAACATCCTCAGGGACGTTGTAAGCAGCCCTAAAGGTAGCCAAGGTGGCTTTTGAAGAAAGGAGATGAGAATAGCCCATTCTCTAAGCTAGGATTCCTAATACTATGATTGCGATAAAATGGAACGAAATAGAACAAACGTGAAGAAGAGGAGAAGGAACTTACTTTGGGCTCTAAGGAGGAAAGATGTTCTGGGCGGGGAGATGAACGCACGAAAAAAGCATGCTCGGCAGAGTGAAAGTTTGAAGGATGAAGAATGCAAAAGTGATGGAGAAAGTCAGAGATGACTATTTATAGGGGAGAAAGGGGAAATAAATGGCATTCAATAATTAAGGGGCGGGAAACCCTACGAATCCCCCTTTAACTGCCACACATGCGTTGCCTCGGTTCACGAACTGTCAGACAATAATGGCAGTTAAGCCAATAGTCAAATGCAACGCACTTTTTGAGGGCACATTAATGGGTTTCTCACCGCCCAATATCTACCCTTTTAGCTTCCTGGATGGTTATTGCCTCTTGGGTTCCTTGATTTGTCCTCGAGAATGGAGCATGAATTAAGGAGGGGCTAATGTACGACACTATGATACCCAGGCCTATTTGGGCCTTGAGCTATCGTGATGTCCAGGCCCATTTGAGCCTTGAGCTCTAACTTGACATTTAGTCCACATTGCCCCTTGGCCCGGGCCTTAGGCCACCCTAAAGCCCACTGGGCAAGTGATCTTCATCAGCACATGCTACACTACATCACTTGGGTCACGCTCGGTAAACCACTCCTCGAGCAAGGGACAACTGCCTAAGGGTGTCATCCCCCGGGTGTCCAGTAGCGTCTCAGGGTGTACCATTGCTGAGCAGCTCTACTAAAGTGGGAACTAGTTCCAAGGCCACTTGTGACATTGGACCTCTTCTCCCACTAGCCATAAGGGTAATCATGATTCTTCCACTAATTTTGAGCTATAAATATGAGAAACTAAGAAAGGGAAGGGGTTGTTGAAAGGGCGAGAAGCCTGCTTAGAATTGAGAGTGAAAGAACCATAAGAGTGAGAGGGGGAAACTACAAAAGCTTGAGAGTTGTTGCTGGGTCTTTAAGGAAGAATCACCCGGAGTAGAAAATCCAAAACCCCACATTATAAATAGATAGTGAGCCCAAGGGAGGGCGAGCCTGTTAACCTTATTTTGGGTGCACATAATAGTTATTGATTTTTTTTTTTTTTTAATCTTCTAGAACATTTAAAAGCATGGAGAATTTAAGAAGAATATATAATCAAATAGTGCATTTGCCAACATTCACATCCAATAAAAAAAATATTGAGTGGAGTGGTAGTCTTAGGTTACAATTAAGTTTATTGCCAAACTTTGTCCTTATTTTTTTGGAAGTATGAAGAACGTTTTTAAGTAAAGGGAATGCTTATTTAGAGTTACAAATTCAACTAATTTTATATATTAAGATCTAAACTTACGTGGGGAACTCTTAAAGACTAATGAATTTTATGTGGGTTAAATTCAACTACTTCTATCTAACTTTAGATGAAGTATTATGTGTGTGTATATATATATATATTTTTAAATAGGTTAAAGTATATGTAAATCTGAAATGTAGTGTTTATATAGTTAAACATGTCAATGTAAAAAGAAAAATAATAATAAAACAAAAAAGACAATTTATTACTAAAAAATCGTTGCAGCAATAAGTTACAAGGTTTTGAAGCCCAGATCCTTCATTGAACCGTAAAAAGGAGATGTTCAAGGTTTTTGAGGTCGAACTAGGGTCGAACCGTGATGACGTCATAACTAATTTAATAATTATTTTAAATATAAATAAGTACATTAAATTAGTAAAAATAGAAAAAATAGCTAAAATAGTCTCCAAATAAATATGAGATTTATCTTTCAACTATATTTTTCATATCATAATTTTCATAAGACACATAAAAAATATTAAATCTTACACAAACCTAATAAATAAACAAATAAATAAGTATATAACAATATTATAGTGGATAGTATAATGAGTATAAAAGTTTTATACTCATTATATCATCCACTATAATATTGTTATGAAAATACTGTGGACATTTCATTTCTCTTTTAAATTTCTTATATTTTTCAAAGAGAAATGATATGTCCATAACATTTTTTACAATAAATTCTAAGTGGTAGGTTGTTACTGATTGTTCTTATTGAGTTAAAAAAGTAATTTCAGTGCTAAATTTAAATTTGAACCAATAATAACTAACCGCTCGTGATTTATTGTAAAAATATTGTGGACGTAGCACTTCACCTTTTCAAATTGCCTAAGTACAACCTGTTTTTCCTTTTTCAGTTTCTTTTATTTTTTCTTCCTTTTTTCTCCACCGTTTGATTGATTGATTTATCTCCTCTACAGTTTATAATTCTACATCTTTATCTATTTCTTTTTTCTTTTATTTTTTTTACTAATATCTTAAATTTTTCTCATCCACCTATTTAAAAATTTTACCTTCCCAATGCCTCTTTTACTTTCCCAATGCCTAGTTGCCTACACATTTCTTCAGTGTTCGCTCTTTCTCATTTTTGATGAACCCTCTTCACTCTTTCTTCTTCACAGATCTCCTCAGTCCTCACAAAACTCTTCCTTTGCCTCTTTCTCAGTTTCACTCACAGAAACAATCATGGTTTTTTTTTTTTTTTGTCAAAAAGTCTTTCAAAGCATTACATTGTCTCCGCGTAGTGGCTGCTCCTTTTTTTATTTTTTATTTTTTATTTTTTTTGTCAAAAAAAATTCGCTGAAGCTCTCATTGCCAAAAAGAAATTTTTGCCTAAAACTATCCAGAACATTGATGCAAGTTCAATGTTTGATAGAATGTTATGGTTGAAGCTTCAACAATGGTGATTTGGTGCTGTGAGTCTGTAATGTTTTATTTATTTTTAATAAAAATAGCTCTGACTTGAACTGCCAGAACCACTCACGGTTCATAGAATTGGGCGGTTGGACTGCGGTTCGTATGGGTCCTTGCTTTTTTTTTTTTTTTTGCATGGAGAAGTTTTTGATGTTAAAGGGATTGTAATTATAAGCGTTTCGAGGTTTTCTCTGTCAGACCGTACGGTCTGATCTGGGTTTAAAAAACTTGATAATTATTACCACAAAACCCTTTGTAGCAATAGCTCATCCTCATTTGTACCGGACATGAACCAAGTACCAACAATACCACCATGTACTATTTTACCCAGGGAAGTCAATACTGTATCAGTACCAACTATATTGGAAAAATATACCAACCGGCCATTAAACTGATATTGACTCTGTTTCAAAATATACTGGAAAAATACCAAGTTGTACCAATTGTACCTGAAAATTTTCAAGTGTTTTAGACAATATTGGCATTTTGTTTGGTACAATTAAAAAAAAAAATGAAAAAGGATATTAAAAAACGTGTCATTTAAGCTAATATTGATAAATAGAAACATAAAAATAATAAATTCATGATTAATAAATAAAAACATATATTTATGTATAGAAATATATAAATAGCGGTTCTCTCGAAATGGTACATCAGTATCAATTGGTACTGAAATATTCCGTTCTCCTAGCCAAACCAAAACTGCCTCTAATACGAAATTGACTCCCTTTATTCCACTGTGCTTAGCATGGACCATGCCGCATCGGTTGGGTTGAGCTGCTTAAGTGTGGCTATGGTTTTGTTGTTAGTGTGAGTTCGGGTCTTTTGATTGGGTTTTGTGTTTTTATGATTTGGTCATGTGTTGGTATAAGTTTGGGTTATGTTTCATGAGTTTGAGTTTTTAAATAAGGGCTCAACAATTTTGAAATGGAAATTTTTATTTGTTTTTTCAATATTGTAATTAAAGAAACTAATTTAATAAAAAGTCAAAACTATGTTATTATTGGATACTTAATGGTGACCCACTTAACAAAAGTTGATGGAAAGGCTATATTGAGCAAATCTAAGTTAATGGATTGAAATGTGAGTTCCAGTTTGCTCAATTGGTAAAGTCTTTAATGGTTGTATAAGAGATTTGGAGTTCAATCCCTGCCTACACAAAAAATTGATTGATGTCTTAGTCTGATGATAAAGAGCTATCATCAGGATTGGACTCCATAGGTTAAAACTCTCTCAAAAAAAGAAAAAAAAAAAAAGATAGAGGATTGAAATGGAATTATATGACCAAATTGAATTTTTAGCAAAGTTAGAGGATGTAATTATAATTTTTGGTAAAAATAGGGCAAAAATTTAATTAGAATTTAGATTTAGGAAAATATTTATTGTGAAAATTTATTTTTAAAATGATTTTATTAAAAAATATTTTTCTTAAGTTAAAATTGACAAAAATAGGAAGCAAAAGGGTAAATTTAGCCAATTCTTAAACCTCATGGTCTAATAAGCAAAATTTATTGTATAAAAGGTCAATTTCTAATTGACTAAGCCACATGTTAAATTTGAAAAATTTTAAATTTTAGGGAAATACTCTTTTAAATGGAAAAAAGGGGTTCAAAATTAGTCTTTTTAATTTAAACTACAAAATTGGTATGTTAGGTTTTTTTGGGGATAGAAGTGGTTGAATTTCAAATTTATGATGTTTGCTCCATATTTATTGCTCTTTACCATCAGATAAAGATATCAGTTGGTTTTTTATGTAAGCCAACTTTACCAATGAAGTCAATTGAAACCCACATAATTTTAGGATTTAGTAACATAATTAATGTAGTTTTTATTGATTTTTCAACATAAAAACCATTTTTTAAATATATAAAAATAGAATAGAGTACAAAGAAATAAGACAAAAGCATGGTTTTTTTGCTAAATTTAATTTTTGCAAATAATTTTATAAGCTTTTGTCCAAAATTATTTACTTATGTATCTTCTTTTGAAACTCAAGTCTAGGGAACTTGAGATTGAACTCAAGTTTCAAGCAATGTCTTGTTGGAGCTATTGAGTGTTATTTTAAAATAGGCCTTTTTTTTTTTTTGCCAAACAACATGATTTTTGGAAATATGTGGGAAAAAAGTAACGGGTCAAATTTATTTAGTTATGTAACATGTTTTTGGAATTCGAGTTTGGCAAACTCAAGTTTCAAGTGAAATCCAAGTTTATCAAACTTGAGTTCCAAGCATTATGCCAATCTGATCAGGTACTATTTAGCAAAATTTTCCTAAAGTTATGCTGTTTAGCAAATTTTTCCTTTTAAAATGCCACATGAGACGATTCATGTTAGTGCCTATTTGCAAAATCGAGTTCACTAAACTCAATTTTTATTCAAAACTTAATTTTATTAAAATTGAGTTTTGAGAAATGCTACATAACTAAATAATTTTGAGTAAAAACTTTTTAATATAATATATATATATATATTTTTTTTTTGTTGCAAAAACAGAATATTTGAAAAAAAGAACCCACAAAAATATAAGCATGGACCCTTTTATTTTTAGGTTTGCGTCCCATAAAATTGGCGTGCGTTTCAAAATTTGAGAAATTTTGCCAAACTAGGGGTAACAGTACTAGTGTTTAAATAATAGTTTTAGTGTTTAAATAATAGTTTTAGTGTTTAAACAATAACAACATTTTTGACACGTATTTCTATAACACTCAAACATGTATTACTACAATGAAAACTGAACAACATACAAAAGATATGGAACACTTTCGTTTCATTTTTGACACGTATTTCTATAACACTCAAACATGTATTACTACAATGAAAACTAAACAACATACAAAAGATATGGAACACTTTCGTTTCATTCTCTCTCTCTCTCTCTCTCTCTCTCTCTCTCTCTCTCTCTCGGGTAAAGCAAATGGAATAGAGCAATCTATCGGACAACCAAAGCGTGTATCACATCAATCAGTGCACATCATAGGCAATCCACCATTTTTGCTTAATTCTTAGCCTTCATTTTGATTTCATTTTAATCAAAACAGTGGCTCTCTCTCTCTCTCTCTCTCTCTCTCTCTCTCTCTCTCTCTCTCTCTCTCTCTCTCTCTCTC